>NW_026699227.1:0-62174 GCF_030435755.1 Ochotona princeps | reverse complement strand
TGTTCTTGTGGGAGAACAACTCCATTTGGCTCACTAACTTCACACCATCAGGCTTCCAAGCAGCTCTCAAAGAAACTCAGTTTTCACACTCTATGCTTAGTGCCCTTTGAGTGCCTAGGACTGAAATGAAGCTTGGTGAGCATCCCACACAAACGAATGCTCCACATGCGGGTTTCACATGCCACCAACTCCACATTCACAGGCAACTTCAGCGCCACAGCCGTTTTCAGATAGCCCTCAATGCAAAGGCTCTAGACGCAAATATTGGTGTGAGAGCTAACTCAATCAAGGAAACACTGCATGTTGGTGAAGGGCATATTGAAGAAGCATCAGCCGAGTGGTTCTTGTGGGAGAACAACTCCATTTGGCTCAATAACTTCACACACCATCAGGCTTCCAAGCAGCTCTCAAAGAAACTCAGTTTTCACACTCTATGCTTAGTGCCCTTTGAGTGCATTATCTAGGAATGAACCTGGTAGAGCATCCCACACATACGAATGCTCCACATGCGGGTTTCACATGCCACCAACTCCCCATTCACAGGCAACTTCAGCGCCACAGCCGTTTTCAGATAGCCCTCACTGCCAAGGCTCTAGACGCAAATATTTGTGTGAGAGGTAATTCAATCAAGGAAACACTGCATGTTGGTGAAGGGCATATTGAAGAAGGATCAGCCGAGTGGTTCTTGTGGGAGAACAACTCCATTTGGCTCACTAACTTCACACACCATCAGGCTTCCAAGCAGCTCTCAAGGAAACTCAGTTTTCACACTCTATCTTAGTGCCCTTTGAGTGCATTATCTAGGAATGAACCTGGAAGAGCATCCCACACAAACGAATGCTCCACATGCGGGTTTCACATGCCACCAACTCCACATTCACAGGCAACTTCAGCGCCACAGCCGTTTTCAGATAGCCCTCAATGCAAAGGCTCTAGACGCAAATATTGGTGTGAGAGCTAATTCAATCAAGGAAACACTGCATGTTGGTGCAGGGCATATTGAAGAAGGATCAGCCGAGTGGTTCTTGTGGGAGAACAACTCCATTTGGCTCACTAACTTCACACCATCAGGCTTCCAAGCAGCTTTCAAAGAAACTCAGTTTTCACACTCTATGCTTAGTGCCCTTTGAGTGCCTAGGACTGAAATGAAGCTTGGTGAGCATCCCACACAAACGAATGCTCCACATGCGGGTTTCACATGCCACCAACTCCACATTCACAGGCAACTTCAGCGCCACAGCCGTTTTCAGATAGCCCTCAATGCAAAGGCTCTAGACGCAAATATTGGTGTGAGAGCTAATTCAATCAAGGAAACACTGCATGTTGGTGAAGGGCATATTGAAGAAGGATCAGCCGAGTGGTTCTTGTGGGAGAACAACTCCATTTGGCTCACTAACTTCACACACCATCAGGCTTCCAAGCAGCTCTCAAAGAAACTCAGTTTTCACACTCTATGCTTAGTGCCCTTTGAGTGCCTAGGACTGAAATGAATCTTGGTGAGCATCCACACAAACGAATGCTCCACATGCGGGTTTCACATGCCACCAACTCCACATTCACAGGCAACTTCAGCGCCACAGCCGTTTTCAGATAGCCCTCAATGCAAAGGATCTAGACGCAAATATTGGTGTAAGAGCTAATTCAATCAAGGAAACACTGCATGTTGGTGAAGGGCATATTGAAGAAGGATCAGCCGAGTGGTTCTTGTGGGAGAACAACTCCATTTAGCTCACTAACTTCACACACCATCAGGCTTCCAAGCAGCTCTCAAGGAAACTCAGTTTTCACACTCTATGCTTAGTGCCCTTTGAGTGCATTATCTAGGAATGAACCTGGTAGAGCATCCCACACAAACGAATGCTCCACATGCGGGTTTCACATGCCACCAACTCCACATTCTCAGGCAACTTCAGCGCCACAGCCGTTTTCAGATAGCCCTCAATGCAAAGGCTCTAGACTCAAATATTGGTGTGAGAGCTAATTCAATCAAGGAAACACTGCATGTTGGTGAAGGGCATATTGAAGAAGGATCAGCCGAGTGGTTCTTGTGGGAGAACAACTCCATTTGGCTCACTAACTTCACACACCATCAGGCTTCCAAGCAGCTCTCAAGGAAACTCAGTTTTCACACTCTATGCTTAGTGCCCTTTGAGAGCATTATCTAGGAATGACCCTAGTAGAGCATCCCACACAAACGAATGCTCCACATGCGGGTTTCACATGCCACCAACTCCCCATTCACAGGCAACTTCAGCGCCACAGCCGTTTTCAGATAGCCCTCACTGCCAAGGCTCTAGACGCAAATATTTGTGTGAGAGGTAATTCAATCAAGGAAACACTGCATGTTGGTGAAGGGCATATTGAAGAAGGATCAGCCGAGTGGTTCTTGTGGGAGAACAACTCCATTTGGCTCACTAACTTCACACACCATCAGGCTTCCAAGCAGCTCTCAAGGAAACTCAGTTTTCACACTCTATCTTAGTGCCCTTTGAGTGCATTATCTAGGAATGAACCTGGAAGAGCATCCCACACATACGAATGCTCCACATGCGGGTTTCACATGCCACCAACTCCACATTCACAGGCAACTTCAGCGCCACAGCCGTTTTCAGATAGCCCTCAATGCAAAGGCTCTAGACGCAAATATTGGTGTGAGAGCTAATTCAATCAAGGAAACACTGCATGTTGGTGAAGGGCATATTGAAGAAGGATCAGCCGAGTGGTTCTTGTGGGAGAACAACTCCATTTGGCTCACTAACTTCACACACCATCAGGCTTCCAAGCAGCTCTCAAAGAAACTCAGTTTTCACACTCTATGCTTAGTGCCCTTTGAGTGCCTAGGACTGAAATGAAGCTTGGTGAGCATCCCACACAAACGAATGCTCCACATGCGGGTTTCACATGCCACCAACTCCACATTCACAGGCAAATTCAGCGCCACAGCCGTTTTCAGATAGCCCTCAATGCAAAGGCTCTAGACGCAAATATTGGTGTGAGAGCTAATTCAATCAAGGAAACACTGCATGTTGGTGAAGGGCATATTGAAGAAGGATCAGCCGAGTGGTTCTTGTGGGAGAACAACTCCATTTGGCTCACTAACTTCACACACCATCAGGCTTCCAAGCAGCTCTCAAGGAAACTCAGTTTTCACACTCTATGCTTAGTGCCCTTTGAGTGCATTATCTAGGAATGAACCTGGTAGAGCATCCCACACAAACGAATGCTCCACCTGCGGGTTTCACATGCCACCAACTCCACATTCACAGGCAACTTCAGCGCCACAGCCGTTTTCAGATAGCCCTCAATGCAAAGGCTCTAGACGCAAATATTGGTGTGAGAGCTAATTCAATCAAGGAAACACTGCATGTTGGTGAAGGGCATATTGAAGAAGGATCAGCCGAGTGGTTCTTGTGGGAGAACAACTCCATTTGGCTCACTAACTTCACACACCATCAGGCTTCCAAGCAGCTCTCAAGGAAACTCAGTTTTCACACTCTATGCTTAGTGCCCTTTGAGTGCCTAGGACTGAAATGAAGCTTGGTGAGCATCCCACACAAACGAATGCTCCACATGCGGGTTTCACATGCCACCAACTCCACATTCTCAGGCAACTTCAGTGCCACAGCCGTTTTCAGATAGCCCTCAATGCAAAGGCTCTAGACGCAAATATTGGTGTGAGAGCTAATTCAATCAAGGAAACACTGCATGTTGGTGAATGGCATATTGAAGAAGGATCAGCCGAGTGGTTCTTGTGGGAGAACAACTCCATTTGGCTCACTAACTTCACACACCATCAGGCTTCCAAGCAGCTCTCAAAGAAACTCAGTTTTCACACTCTATGCTTAGTGCCCTTTGAGTGCCTAGGACTGAAATGAAGCTTGGTGAGCATCCCACACAAACGAATGCTCCACATGCGGGTTTCACATGCCACCAACTCCACATTCTCAGGCAACTTCAGTGCCACAGCCGTTTTCAGATAGCCCTCAATGCAAAGGCTCTAGACGCAAATATTGGTGTGAGAGCTAATTCAATCAAGGAAACACTGCATGTTGGTGAATGGCATATTGAAGAAGGATCAGCCGAGTGGTTCTTGTGGGAGAACAACTCCATTTGGCTCACTAACTTCACACACCATCAGGCTTCCAAGCAGCTCTCAAAGAAACTCAGTTTTCACACTCTATGCTTAGTGCCCTTTGAGTGCCTAGGACTGAAATGAAGCTTGGTGAGCATCCCACACAAACGAATGCTCCACATGCGGGTTTCACATGCCACCAACTCCACATTCACAGGCAACTTCAGCGCCACAGCCGTTTTCAGATAGCCCTCAATGCAAAGGCTCTAGACGCAAATATTGATGTGAGAGCTAATTCAATCAAGGAAACACTGCATGTTGGTGAAGGGCATATTGAAGAAGGATCAGCCGAGTGGTTCTTGTGGGAGAACAACTCCATTTGGCTCACTAACTTCACACACCATCAGGCTTCCAAGCAGCTCTCAAGGAAACTCAGTTTTCACACTCTATCTTAGTGCCCTTTGAGTGCATTATCTAGGAATGAACCTGGAAGAGCATCCCACACAAACGAATGCTCCACATGCGGGTTTCACATGCCACCAACTCCACATTCACAGGCAACTTCAGCGCCACAGCCGTTTTCAGATAGCCCTCAATGCAAAGGCTCTAGACGCAAATATTGGTGTGAGAGCTAATTCAATCAAGGAAACACTGCATGTTGGTGAAGGGCATATTGAAGAAGGATCAGCCGAGTGGTTCTTGTGGGAGAACAACTCCATTTGGCTCACTAACTTCACACACCATCAGGCTTCCAAGCAGCTCTCAAAGAAACTCAGTTTTCACACTCTATGCTTAGTGCCCTTTGAGTGCCTAGGACTGAAATGAAGCTTGGTGAGCATCCCACACAAACGAATGCTCCACATGCGGGTTTCACATGCCACCAACTCCACATTCACAGGCAAATTCAGCGCCACAGCCGTTTTCAGATAGCCCTCAATGCAAAGGCTCTAGACGCAAATATTGGTGTGAGAGCTAATTCAATCAAGGAAACACTGCATGTTGGTGAAGGGCATATTGAAGAAGGATCAGCCGAGTGGTTCTTGTGGGAGAACAACTCCATTTGGCTCACTAACTTCACACACCATCAGGCTTCCAAGCAGCTCTCAAGGAAACTCAGTTTTCACACTCTATGCTTAGTGCCCTTTGAGTGCATTATCTAGGAATGAACCTGGTAGAGCATCCCACACAAACGAATGCTCCACCTGCGGGTTTCACATGCCACCAACTCCACATTCACAGGCAACTTCAGCGCCACAGCCGTTTTCAGATAGCCCTCAATGCAAAGGCTCTAGACGCAAATATTGGTGTGAGAGCTAATTCAATCAAGGAAACACTGCATGTTGGTGAAGGGCATATTGAAGAAGGATCAGCCGAGTGGTTCTTGTGGGAGAACAACTCCATTTGGCTCACTAACTTCACACACCATCAGGCTTCCAAGCAGCTCTCAAGGAAACTCAGTTTTCACACTCTATGCTTAGTGCCCTTTGAGTGCCTAGGACTGAAATGAAGCTTGGTGAGCATCCCACACAAACGAATGCTCCACATGCGGGTTTCACATGCCACCAACTCCACATTCTCAGGCAACTTCAGTGCCACAGCCGTTTTCAGATAGCCCTCAATGCAAAGGCTCTAGACGCAAATATTGGTGTGAGAGCTAATTCAATCAAGGAAACACTGCATGTTGGTGAATGGCATATTGAAGAAGGATCAGCCGAGTGGTTCTTGTGGGAGAACAACTCCATTTGGCTCACTAACTTCACACACCATCAGGCTTCCAAGCAGCTCTCAAAGAAACTCAGTTTTCACACTCTATGCTTAGTGCCCTTTGAGTGCCTAGGACTGAAATGAAGCTTGGTGAGCATCCCACACAAACGAATGCTCCACATGCGGGTTTCACATGCCACCAACTCCACATTCACAGGCAACTTCAGCGCCACAGCCGTTTTCAGATAGCCCTCAATGCAAAGGCTCTAGACGCAAATATTGGTGTGAGAGCTAATTCAATCAAGGAAACACTGCATGTTGGTGAAGGGCATATTGAAGAAGGATCAGCCGAGTGGTTCTTGTGGGAGAACAACTCCATTTGGCTCACTAACTTCACACACCATCAGGCTTCCAAGCAGCTCTCAAAGAAACTCAGTTTTCACACTCTATGCTTAGTGCCATTTGAGTGCATTATCTAGGAATGAACCTGGTAGAGCATCCCACACATACGAATGCTCCACATTCGGGTTTCACATGCCACCAACTCCACATTCACAGGCAACTTCAGCGCCACAGCCGTTTTCAGATAGCCCTCAATGCAAAGGCTCTAGACGGAAATATTGGTGTGAGAGCTAATTCAATCAAGGAAACACTGCATGTTGGTGAAGGGCATATTGAAGAAGGATCAGCCGAGTGGTTCTTGTGGGAGAACAACTCCATTTGGCTCACTAACTTCACACACCATCAGGCTTCCAAGCAGCTCTCAAGGAAACTCAGTTTTCACACTCTATGCTTAGTGCCCTTTGAGTGCATTATCTAGGAATGAACCTGGTAGAGCATCCCACACAAACGAATGCTCCACATGCGGGTTTCACATGCCACCAACTCCACATTCACAGGCAACTTCAGCGCCACAGCCGTTTTCAGATAGCCCTCAATGCAAAGGCTCTAGACGCAAATATTGGTGTGAGAGCTAATTCAATCAAGGAAACACTGCATGTTGGTGAAGGGCATATTGAAGAAGGATCAGCCGAGTGGTTCTTGTGGGAGAACAACTCCATTTGGCTCACTAACTTCACACCATCAGGCTTCCAAGCAGCTCTCAAAGAAACTCAGTTTTCACACTCTATGCTTAGTGCCCTTTGAGTGCCTAGGACTGAAATGAAGCTTGGTGAGCATCCCACACAAACGAATGCTCCACATGCGGGTTTCACATGCCACCAACTCCACATTCACAGGCAACTTCAGCGCCACAGCCGTTTTCAGATAGCCCTCAATGCAAAGGCTCTAGACGCAAATATTGGTGTGAGAGCTAATTCAATCAAGGAAACACTGCATGTTGGTGAAGGGCATATTGAAGAAGGATCAGCCGAGTGGTTCTTGTGGGAGAACAACTCCATTTGGCTCACTAACTTCACACACCATCAGGCTTCCAAGCAGCTCTCAAAGAAACTCAGTTTTCACACTCTATGCTTAGTGCCCTTTGAGTGCCTAGGACTGAAATGAAGCTTGGTGAGCATCCCACACAAACGAATGCTCCACATGCGGGTTTCACATGCCACCAACTCCACATTCACAGGCAACTTCAGCGCCACAGCCGTTTTCAGATAGCCCTCAATGCAAAGGCTCTAGACGCAAATATTGGTGTGAGAGCTAATTCAATCAAGGAAACACTGCATGTTGGTGAAGGGCATATTGAAGAAGCATCAGCCGAGTGGTTCTTGTGGGAGAACAACTCCATTTAGCTCACTAACTTCACACACCATCAGGCTTCCAAGCAGCTCTCAAGGAAACTCAGTTTTCACACTCTATGCTTAGTGCCCTTTGAGGGCATTATCTAGGAATGAACCTGGTAGAGCATCCCACACATACGAATGCTCCACATTCGGGTTTCACATGCCACCAACTCCACATTCTCAGGCAACTTCAGCGCCACAGCCGTTTTCAGATAGCCCTCAATGCAAAGGCTCTAGACGCAAATATTGGTGTGAGAGCTAATTCAATCAAGGAAACACTGCATGTTGGTGAAGGGCATATTGAAGAAGGATCAGCCGAGTGGTTCTTGTGGGAGAACAACTCCATTTGGCTCACTAACTTCACACACCATCAGGCTTCCAAGCAGCTCTCAAGGAAACTCAGTTTTCACACTCTATGCTTAGTGCCCTTTGAGTGCATTATCTAGGAATGACCCTAGTAGAGCATCCCACACATACGAATGCTCCACATGCGGGTTTCACATGCCACCAACTCCACATTCACAGGCAACTTCAGCGCCACAGCCGTTTTCAGATAGCCCTCAATGCAAAGGCTCTAGACGCAAATATTGGTGTGAGAGCTAATTCAATCAAGGAAACACTGCATGTTGGTGAAGGGCATATTGAAGAAGGATCAGCCGAGTGGTTCTTGTGGGAGAACAACTCCATTTGGCTCACTAACTTCATACACCATCAGGCTTCCAAGCAGCTCTCAAGGAAACTCAGTTTTCACACTCTATGCTTAGTGCCCTTTGAGTGCATTATCTAGGAATGAACCTGGTAGAGCATCCCACACATACAAATGCTCCACATGCGGGTTTCACATGCCACCAACTCCACATTCACAGGCAACTTCAGCGCCACAGCCGTTTTCAGATAGCCCTCAATGCAAAGGCTCTAGACGCAAATATTGGTGTGAGAGCTAATTCAATCAAGGAAACACTGCATGTTGGTGAAGGGCATATTGAAGAAGGATCAGCCGAGTGGTTCTTGTGGGAGAACAACTCCATTTGGCTCACTAACTTCACACCATCAGGCTTCCAAGCAGCTCTCAAGGAAACTCAGTTTTCACACTCTATGCTTAGTGCCCTTTGAGTGCCTAGGACTGAAATGAAGCTTGGTGAGCATCCCACACAAACGAATGCTCCACATGCGGGTTTCACATGCCACCAACTCCACATTCACAGGCAACTTCAGCGCCACAGCCGTTTTCAGATAGCCCTCAATGCAAAGGCTCTAGACGCAAATATTGGTGTGAGAGCTAATTCAATCAAGGAAACACTGCATGTTGGTGAAGGGCATATTGAAGAAGGATCAGCCGAGTGGTTCTTGTGGGAGAACAACTCCATTTGGCTCACTAACTTCACACCATCAGGCTTCCAAGCAGCTCTCAAAGAAACTCAGTTTTCACACTCTATGCTTAGTGCCCTTTGAGTGCCTAGGACTGAAATGAAGCTTGGTGAGCATCCCACACAAACGAATGCTCCACATGGGGGTTTCACATGCCACCAACTCCACATTCACAGGCAACTTCAGCGCCACAGCCGTTTTCAGATAGCCCTCAATGCAAAGGCTCTAGACTCAAATATTGGTGTGAGAGCTAATTCAATCAAGGAAACACTGCATGTTGGTGAAGGGCATATTGAAGAAGGATCAGCCGAGTGGTTCTTGTGGGAGAACAACTCCATTTGGCTCAATAACTTCACACACCATCAGGCTTCCAAGCAGCTCTCAAAGAAACTCAGTTTTCACACTCTATGCTTAGTGCCCTTTGAGTGCATTATCTAGGAATGAACCTGGTAGAGCATCCCACACATACGAATGCTCCACATGCGGGTTTCACATGCCACCAACTCCCCATTCACAGGCAACTTCAGCGCCACAGCCGTTTTCAGATAGCCCTCACTGCCAAGGCTCTAGACGCAAATATTTGTGTGAGAGGTAATTCAATCAAGGAAACACTGCATGTTGGTGAAGGGCATATTGAAGAAGGATCAGCCGAGTGGTTCTTGTGGGAGAACAACTCCATTTGGCTCACTAACTTCACACACCATCAGGCTTCCAAGCAGCTCTCAAGGAAACTCAGTTTTCACACTCTATCTTAGTGCCCTTTGAGTGCATTATCTAGGAATGAACCTGGAAGAGCATCCCACACAAACGAATGCTCCACATGCGGGTTTCACATGCCACCAACTCCACATTCACAGGCAACTTCAGCGCCACAGCCGTTTTCAGATAGCCCTCAATGCAAAGGCTCTAGACGCAAATATTGGTGTGAGAGCTAATTCAATCAAGGAAACACTGCATGTTGGTGCAGGGCATATTGAAGAAGGATCAGCCGAGTGGTTCTTGTGGGAGAACAACTCCATTTGGCTCACTAACTTCACACCATCAGGCTTCCAAGCAGCTTTCAAAGAAACTCAGTTTTCACACTCTATGCTTAGTGCCCTTTGAGTGCCTAGGACTGAAATGAAGCTTGGTGAGCATCCCACACAAACGAATGCTCCACATGCGGGTTTCACATGCCACCAACTCCACATTCACAGGCAACTTCAGCGCCACAGCCGTTTTCAGATAGCCCTCAATGCAAAGGCTCTAGACGCAAATATTGGTGTGAGAGCTAATTCAATCAAGGAAACACTGCATGTTGGTGAAGGGCATATTGAAGAAGGATCAGCCGAGTGGTTCTTGTGGGAGAACAACTCCATTTGGCTCACTAACTTCACACACCATCAGGCTTCCAAGCAGCTCTCAAAGAAACTCAGTTTTCACACTCTATGCTTAGTGCCCTTTGAGTGCCTAGGACTGAAATGAAGCTTGGTGAGCATCCCACACAAACGAATGCTCCACATGCGGGTTTCACATGCCACCAACTCCACATTCACAGGCAACTTCAGCGCCACAGCCGTTTTCAGATAGCCCTCAATGCAAAGGATCTAGACGCAAATATTGGTGTAAGAGCTAATTCAATCAAGGAAACACTGCATGTTGGTGAAGGGCATATTGAAGAAGGATCAGCCGAGTGGTTCTTGTGGGAGAACAACTCCATTTAGCTCACTAACTTCACACACCATCAGGCTTCCAAGCAGCTCTCAAGGAAACTCAGTTTTCACACTCTATGCTTAGTGCCCTTTGAGTGCATTATCTAGGAATGAACCTGGTAGAGCATCCCACACAAACGAATGCTCCACATGCGGGTTTCACATGCCACCAACTCCACATTCTCAGGCAACTTCAGCGCCACAGCCGTTTTCAGATAGCCCTCAATGCAAAGGCTCTAGACTCAAATATTGGTGTGAGAGCTAATTCAATCAAGGAAACACTGCATGTTGGTGAAGGGCATATTGAAGAAGGATCAGCCGAGTGGTTCTTGTGGGAGAACAACTCCATTTGGCTCACTAACTTCACACACCATCAGGCTTCCAAGCAGCTCTCAAGGAAACTCAGTTTTCACACTCTATGCTTAGTGCCCTTTGAGAGCATTATCTAGGAATGACCCTAGTAGAGCATCCCACACAAACGAATGCTCCACATGCGGGTTTCACATGCCACCAACTCCCCATTCACAGGCAACTTCAGCGCCACAGCCGTTTTCAGATAGCCCTCACTGCCAAGGCTCTAGACGCAAATATTTGTGTGAGAGGTAATTCAATCAAGGAAACACTGCATGTTGGTGAAGGGCATATTGAAGAAGGATCAGCCGAGTGGTTCTTGTGGGAGAACAACTCCATTTGGCTCACTAACTTCACACACCATCAGGCTTCCAAGCAGCTCTCAAGGAAACTCAGTTTTCACACTCTATCTTAGTGCCCTTTGAGTGCATTATCTAGGAATGAACCTGGAAGAGCATCCCACACAAACGAATGCTCCACATGCGGGTTTCACATGCCACCAACTCCACATTCACAGGCAACTTCAGCGCCACAGCCGTTTTCAGATAGCCCTCAATGCAAAGGCTCTAGACGCAAATATTGGTGTGAGAGCTAATTCAATCAAGGAAACACTGCATGTTGGTGAAGGGCATATTGAAGAAGGATCAGCCGAGTGGTTCTTGTGGGAGAACAACTCCATTTGGCTCACTAACTTCACACACCATCAGGCTTCCAAGCAGCTCTCAAAGAAACTCAGTTTTCACACTCTATGCTTAGTGCCCTTTGAGTGCCTAGGACTGAAATGAAGCTTGGTGAGCATCCCACACAAACGAATGCTCCACATGCGGGTTTCACATGCCACCAACTCCACATTCACAGGCAACTTCAGCGCCACAGCCGTTTTCAGATAGCCCTCAATGCAAAGGCTCTAGACGCAAATATTGGTGTGAGAGCTAATTCAATCAAGGAAACACTGCATGTTGGTGAAGGGCATATTGAAGAAGGATCAGCCGAGTGGTTCTTGTGGGAGAACAACTCCATTTGGCTCACTAACTTCACACACCATCAGGCTTCCAAGCAGCTCTCAAGGAAACTCAGTTTTCACACTCTATGCTTAGTGCCCTTTGAGTGCATTATCTAGGAATGAACCTGGTAGAGCATCCCACACAAACGAATGCTCCACCTGCGGGTTTCACATGCCACCAACTCCACATTCACAGGCAACTTCAGCGCCACAGCCGTTTTCAGATAGCCCTCAATGCAAAGGCTCTAGACGCAAATATTGGTGTGAGAGCTAATTCAATCAAGGAAACACTGCATGTTGGTGAAGGGCATATTGAAGAAGGATCAGCCGAGTGGTTCTTGTGGGAGAACAACTCCATTTGGCTCACTAACTTCACACACCATCAGGCTTCCAAGCAGCTCTCAAGGAAACTCAGTTTTCACACTCTATGCTTAGTGCCCTTTGAGTGCCTAGGACTGAAATGAAGCTTGGTGAGCATCCCACACAAACGAATGCTCCACATGCGGGTTTCACATGCCACCAACTCCACATTCTCAGGCAACTTCAGTGCCACAGCCGTTTTCAGATAGCCCTCAATGCAAAGGCTCTAGACGCAAATATTGGTGTGAGAGCTAATTCAATCAAGGAAACACTGCATGTTGGTGAATGGCATATTGAAGAAGGATCAGCCGAGTGGTTCTTGTGGGAGAACAACTCCATTTGGCTCACTAACTTCACACACCATCAGGCTTCCAAGCAGCTCTCAAAGAAACTCAGTTTTCACACTCTATGCTTAGTGCCCTTTGAGTGCCTAGGACTGAAATGAAGCTTGGTGAGCATCCCACACAAACGAATGCTCCACATGCGGGTTTCACATGCCACCAACTCCACATTCACAGGCAACTTCAGCGCCACAGCCGTTTTCAGATAGCCCTCAATGCAAAGGCTCTAGACGCAAATATTGGTGTGAGAGCTAATTCAATCAAGGAAACACTGCATGTTGGTGAAGGGCATATTGAAGAAGGATCAGCCGAGTGGTTCTTGTGGGAGAACAACTCCTGGACTCACTAACTTCACACACCATCAGGCTTCCAAGCAGCTCTCAAGGAAACTCAGTTTTCACACTCTATGCTTAGTGCCCTTTGAGTGCATTATCTAGGAATGAACCTGGTAGAGCATCCCACACATACGAATGCTCCACATGCGGGTTTCACATGCCACCAACTCCACATTCACAGGCAACTTCAGCGCCACAGCCGTTTTCAGATAGCCCTCAATGCAAAGGCTCTAGACGCAAATATTGGTGTGAGAGCTAATTCAATCAAGGAAACACTGCATGTTGGTGAAGGGCATATTGAAGAAGGATCAGCCGAGTGGTTCTTGTGGGAGAACAACTCCATTTGGCTCACTAACTTCACACACCATCAGGCTTCCAAGCAGCTCTCAAGGAAACTCAGTTTTCACACTCTATCTTAGTGCCCTTTGAGTGCATTATCTAGGAATGAACCTGGTAGAGCATCCCACACAAACGAATGCTCCACATGCGGGTTTCACATGCCACCAACTCCACATTCACAGGCAACTTCAGCGCCACAGCCGTTTTCAGATAGCCCTCAATGCAAAGGCTCTAGACGCAAATATTGGTGTGAGAGCTAATTCAATCAAGGAAACACTGC
Organism: Ochotona princeps; assembly: GCF_030435755.1. Classification (NCBI taxonomy): domain Eukaryota; kingdom Metazoa; phylum Chordata; class Mammalia; order Lagomorpha; family Ochotonidae; genus Ochotona; species Ochotona princeps. The sequence continues at coordinate 48,594 of NW_026699227.1, read as the reverse complement.
ATGTTGGTGAAGGGCATATTGAAGAAGGATCAGCCGAGTGGTTCTTGTGGGAGAACAACTCCATTTGGCTCACTAACTTCACACACCATCAGGCTTCCAAGCAGCTCTCAAGGAAACTCAGTTTTCACACTCTATGCTTAGTGCCCTTTGAGTGCATTATCTAGGAATGAACCTGGTAGAGCATCCCACACATACGAATGCTCCACATTCGGGTTTCACATGCCACCAACTCCACATTCACAGGCAACTTCAGCGCCACAGCCGTTTTCAGATAGCCCTCAATGCAAAGGCTCTGGACGCAAATATTGGTGTGAGAGCTAATTCAATCAAGGAAACACTGCATGTTGGTGAAGGGCATATTGAAGAAGGATCAGCCGAGTGGTTCTTGTGGGAGAACAACTCCATTTGGCTCACTAACTTCACACACCATCAGGCTTCCAAGCAGCTCTCAAGGAAACTCAGTTTTCACACTCTATGCTTAGTGCCCTTTGAGTGCCTAGGACTGAAATGAAGCTTGGTGAGCATCCCACACAAACGAATGCTCCACATGCGGGTTTCACATGCCACCAACTCCACATTCACAGGCAACTTCAGCGCCACAGCCGTTTTCAGATAGCCCTCAATGCAAAGGCTCTAGACGCAAATATTGGTGTGAGAGCTAATTCAATCAAGGAAACACTGCATGTTGGTGAAGGGCATATTGAAGAAGGATCAGCCGAGTGGTTCTTGTGGGAGAACAACTCCTGGACTCACTAACTTCACACACCATCAGGCTTCCAAGCAGCTCTCAAGGAAACTCAGTTTTCACACTCTATGCTTAGTGCCCTTTGAGTGCATTATCTAGGAATGAACCTGGTAGAGCATCCCACACATACGAATGCTCCACATGCGGGTTTCACATGCCACCAACTCCACATTCACAGGCAACTTCAGCGCCACAGCCGTTTTCAGATAGCCGTCAATGCAAAGGCTCTAGACGCAAATATTGGTGTGAGAGCTAATTCAATCAAGGAAACACTGCATGTTGGTGAAGGGCATATTGAAGAAGGATCAGCCGAGTGGTTCTTGTGGGAGAACAACTCCATTTGGCTCACTAACTTCACACACCATCAGGCTTCCAAGCAGCTCTCAAGGAAACTCAGTTTTCACACTCTATCTTAGTGCCCTTTGAGTGCATTATCTAGGAATGAACCTGGTAGAGCATCCCACACAAACGAATGCTCCACATGCGGGTTTCACATGCCACCAACTCCACATTCACAGGCAACTTCAGCGCCACAGCCGTTTTCAGATAGCCCTCAATGCAAAGGCTCTAGACGCAAATATTGGTGTGAGAGCTAATTCAATCAAGGAAACACTGCATGTTGGTGAAGGGCATATTGAAGAAGGATCAGCCGAGTGGTTCTTGTGGGAGAACAACTCCATTTGGCTCACTAACTTCACACACCATCAGGCTTCCAAGCAGCTCTCAAGGAAACTCAGTTTTCACACTCTATGCTTAGTGCCCTTTGAGTGCATTATCTAGGAATGAACCTGGTAGAGCATCCCACACATACGAATGCTCCACATTCGGGTTTCACATGCCACCAACTCCACATTCACAGGCAACTTCAGCGCCACAGCCATTTTCAGATAGCCCTCAATGCAAAGGCTCTGGACGCAAATATTGGTGTGAGAGCTAATTCAATCAAGGAAACACTGCATGTTGGTGAAGGGCATATTGAAGAAGGATCAGCCGAGTGGTTCTTGTGGGAGAACAACTCCATTTGGCTCACTAACTTCACACACCATCAGGCTTCCAAGCAGCTCTCAAGGAAACTCAGTTTTCACACTCTATGCTTAGTGCCCTTTGAGTGCCTAGGACTGAAATGAAGCTTGGTGAGCATCCCACACAAACGAATGCTCCACATGCGGGTTTCACATGCCACCAACTCCACATTCACAGGCAACTTCAGCGCCACAGCCGTTTTCAGATAGCCCTCAATGCAAAGGCTCTAGACGCAAATATTGGTGTGAGAGCTAATTCAATCAAGGAAACACTGCATGTTGGTGAAGGGCATATTGAAGAAGGATCAGCCGAGTGGTTCTTGTGGGAGAACAACTCCATTTGGCTCACTAACTTCACACACCATCAGGCTTCCAAGCAGCTCTCAAAGAAACTCAGTTTTCACACTCTATGCTTAGTGCCCTTTGAGTGCATTATCTAGGAATGAACCTGGTAGAGCATCCCACACATACGAATGCTCCACATGCGGGTTTCACATGCCACCAACTCCACATTCACAGGCAACTTCAGCGCCACAGCCGTTTTCAGATAGCCCTCAATGCAAAGAATTTAGACGCAAATATTGGTGTGAGAGCTAATTCAATCAAGGAAACACTGCATGTTGGTGAAGGGCATATTGAAGAAGGATCAGCCGAGTGGTTCTTGTGGGAGAACAACTCCATTTGGCTCACTAACTTCACACACCATCAGGCTTCCAAGCAGCTCTCAAGGAAACTCAGTTTTCACACTCTATGCTTAGTGCCCTTTGAGTGCCTAGGACTGAAATGAAGCTTGGTGAGCATCCCACACAAACGAATGCTCCACATGCGGGTTTCACATGCCACCAACTCCACATTCTCAGGCAACTTCAGTGCCACAGCCGTTTTCAGATAGCCCTCAATGCAAAGGCTCTAGACGCAAATATTGGTGTGAGAGCTAATTCAATCAAGGAAACACTGCATGTTGGTGAAGGGCATATTGAAGAAGGATCAGCCGAGTGGTTCTTGTGGGAGAACAACTCCATTTGGCTCACTAACTTCACACACCATCAGGCTTCCAAGCAGCTCTCAAAGAAACTCAGTTTTCACACTCTATGCTTAGTGCCCTTTGAGTGCCTAGGACTGAAATGAAGCTTGGTGAGCATCCCACACAAACGAATGCTCCACATGCGGGTTTCACATGCCACCAACTCCACATTCTCAGGCAACTTCAGCGCCACAGCCGTTTTCAGATAGCCTTCAATGCAAAGGCTCTAGACGCAAATATTGGTGTGAGAGCTAATTCAATCAAGGAAACACTGCATGTTGGTGAAGGGCATATTGAAGAAGGATCAGCCGAGTGGTTCTTGTGGGAGAACAACTCCATTTGGCTCAGTAACTTCACACACCATCAGGCTTCCAAGCAGCTCTCAAGGAAACTCAGTTTTCACACTCTATGCTTAGTGCCCTTTGAGTGCATTATCTAGGAATGAACCTGGTAGAGCATCCCACACAAACGAATGCTCCACATGCGGGTTTCACATGCCACCAACTCCCGATTCACAGGCAACTTCAGCGCCACAGCCGTTTTCAGATAGCCCTCAATGCAAAGGCTCTAGACGCAAATATTGGTGTGAGAGCTAATTCAATCAAGGAAACACTGCATGTTGGTGAAGGGCATATTGAAGAAGGATCAGCCGAGTGGTTCTTGTGGGAGAACAACTCCATTTGGCTCACTAACTTCACACACCATCAGGCTTCCAAGCAGCTCTCAAAGGAACTCAGTTTTCACACTCTATGCTTAGTGCCCTTTGAGTGCCTAGGACTGAAATGAAGCTTGGTGAGCATCCCACACAAACGAATGCTCCACATGCGGGTTTCACATGCCACCAACTCCACATTCTCAGGCAACTTCAGCGCCACAGCCGTTTTCAGATAGCCCTCAATGCAAAGGCTCTAGACGCAAATATTGGTGTGAGAGCTAATTCAATCAAGGAAACACTGCATGTTGGTGAAGGGCATATTGAAGAAGGATCAGCCGAGTGGTTCTTGTGGGAGAACAACTCCATTTGGCTCACTAACTTCACACACCATCAGGCTTCCAAGCAGCTCTCAAGGAAACTCAGTTTTCACACTCTATGCTTAGTGCCCTTTGAGTGCCTAGGACTGAAATGAAGCTTGGTGAGCATCCCACACAAACGAATGCTCCACATGCGGGTTTCACATGCCACCAACTCCACATTCACAGGCAACTTCAGCGCCACAGCCGTTTTCAGATAGCCCTCAATGCAAAGGCTCTAGACGCAAATATTGGTGTGAGAGCTAATTCAATCAAGGAAACACTGCATGTTGGTGAAGGGCATATTGAAGAAGGATCAGCCGAGTGGTTCTTGTGGGAGAACAACTCCATTTGGCTCACTAACTTCTCACACCATCAGGCTTCCAAGCAGCTCTCAAAGAAACTCAGTTTTCACACTCTATGCTTAGTGCCCTTTGAGTGCATTATCTAGGAATGAACCTGGTAGAGCATCCCACACAAACGAATGCTCCACATGCGGGTTTCACATGCCACCAACTCCACATTCACAGGCAACTTCAGCGCCACAGCCGTTTTCAGATAGCCCTCAATGCAAAGGCTCTAGACGCAAATATTGGTGTGAGAGCTAATTCAATCAAGGAAACACTGCATGTTGGTGAAGGGCATATTGAAGAAGGATCAGCCGAGTGGTTCTTGTGGGAGAACAACTCCATTTGGCTCACTAACTTCACACACCATCAGGCTTCCAAGCAGCTCTCAAGGAAACTCAGTTTTCACACTCTATGCTTAGTGCCCTTTGAGTGCATTATCTAGGAATGAACGTGGTAGAGCATCCCACACATACGAATGCTCCACATGCGGGTTTCACATGCCACCAACTCCACATTCACAGGCAACTTCAGCGCCACAGCCGTTTTCAGATAGCCCTCAATGCAAAGGCTCTAGACGCAAATATTGGTGTGAGAGCTAATTCAATCAAGGAAACACTGCATGTTGGTGAAGGGCATATTGAAGAAGGATCAGCCGAGTGGTTCTTGTGGGAGAACAACTCCATTTGGCTCACTAACTTCACACACCATCAGGCTTCCAAGCAGCTCTCAAGGAAACTCAGTTTTCACACTCTATGCTTAGTGCCCTTTGAGTGCCTAGGACTGAAATGAAGCTTGGTGAGCATCCCACACAAACGAATGCTCCACATGCGGGTTTCACATGCCACCAACTCCACATTCTCAGGCAACTTCAGTGCCACAGCCGTTTTCAGATAGCCCTCAATGCAAAGGCTCTAGACTCAAATATTGGTGTGAGAGCTAATTCAATCAAGGAAACAATGCATGTTGGTGAAGGGCATATTGAAGAAGGATCAGCAGAGTGGTTCTTGTGGGAGAACAACTCCATTTGGCTCACTAACTTCTCACACCATCAGGCTTCCAAGCAGCTCTCAAAGAAACTCAGTTTTCACACTCTATGCTTAGTGCCCTTTGAGTGCATTATCTAAGAATGAACCTGGTAGAGCATCCCACACAAACGAATGCTCCACATGCGGGTTTCACATGCCACCAACTCCACATTCACAGGCAACTTCAGCGCCACAGCCGTTTTCAGATAGCCCTCAATGCAAAGGCTCTAGACGCAAATATTGGTGTGAGAGCTAATTCAATCAAGGAAACACTGCATGTTGGTGAAGGGCATATTGAAGAAGGATCAGCCGAGTGGTTCTTGTGGGAGAACAACTCCATTTGGCTCACTAACTTCACACAGCATCAGGCTTCCAAGCAGCTCTCAAGGAAACTCAGTTTTCACACTCTATGCTTAGTGCCCTTTGAGTGCCTAGGACTGAAATGAAGCTTGGTGAGCATCCCACACAAACGAATGCTCCACATGCGGGTTTCACATGCCACCAACTCCACATTCACAGGCAACTTCAGCGCCACAGCCGTTTTCAGATAGCCCTCAATGCAAAGGCTCTAGACGCAAATATTGGTGTGAGAGCTAATTCAATCAAGGAAACACTGCATGTTGGTGAAGGGCATATTGAAGAAGGATCAGCCGAGTGGTTCTTGTGGGAGAACAACTCCATTTGGCTCACTAACTTCACACACCATCAGGCTTCCAAGCAGCTCTCAAAGAAACTCAGTTTTCACACTCTATGCTTAGTGCCCTTTGAGTGCCTAGGACTGAAATGAAGCTTGGTGAGCATCCCACACAAACGAATGCTCCACATGCGGGTTTCACATGCCACCAACTCCACATTCACAGGCAACTTCAGCGCCACAGCCGTTTTCAGATAGCCTTCAATGCAAAGGCTCTAGACGCAAATATTGGTGTGAGAGCTAATTCAATCAAGGAAACACTGCATGTTGGTGAAGGGCATATTGAAGAAGGATCAGCCGAGTGGTTCTTGTGGGAGAACAACTCCATTTGGCTCACTAAGTTCACACACCATCAGGCTTCCAAGCAGCTCTCAAGGAAACTCAGTTTTCACACTCTATGCTTAGTGCCCTTTGAATGCATTATCTAGGAATGAACCTGGTAGAGCATCCCACACAAACGAATGCTCCACATGCGGGTTTCACATGCCACCAACTCCACATTCACAGGCAACTTCAGCGCCACAGCCGTTTTCAGATAGCCCTCAATGCAAAGGCTCTAGACGCAAATATTGGTGTGAGAGCAAATTCAATCAAGGAAACACTGCATGTTGGTGAAGGGCATATTGAAGAAGGATCAGCCGAGTGGTTCTTGTGGGAGAACAACTCCATTTGGCTCACTAACTTCACACACCATCAGGCTTCCAAGCAGCTCTCAAAGAAACTCAGTTTTCACACTCTATGCTTAGTGCCCTTTGAGTGCATTTTCTAGGAATGAACCTGGAAGAGCATCCCACACAAACGAATGCTCCACATGCGGGTTTCACATGCCACCAACTCCACATTCACAGGCAACTTCAGCGCCACAGCCGTTTTCAGATAGCCCTCAATGCAAAGGCTCTAGACGCAAATATTGGTGTGAGAGCTAATTCAATCAAGGAAACACTGCATGTTGGTGAAGGGCATATTGAAGAAGGATCAGCCGAGTGGTTCTTGTGGGAGAACAACTCCATTTGGCTCACTAACTTCACACACCATCAGGCTTCCAAGCAGCTCTCAAGGAAACTCAGTTTTCACACTCTATGCTTAGTGCCCTTTGAGTGCATTATCTAGGAATGAACCTGGAAGAGCATCCCACACAAACGAATGCTCCACATGCGGGTTTCACATGCCACCAACTCCACATTCTCAGGCAACTTCAGTGCCACAGCCGTTTTCAGATAGCCCTCAATGCAAAGGCTCTAGACGCAAATATTGGTGTGAGAGCTAATTCAATCAAGGAAACACTGCATGTTGGTGAAGGGCATATTGAAGAAGGATCAGCCGAGTGGTTCTTGTGGGAGAACAACTCCATTTGGCTCACTAACTTCACACACCATCAGGCTTCCAAGCAGCTCTCAAAGAAACTCAGTTTTCACACTCTATGCTTAGTGCCCTTTGAGTGCCTAGGACTGAAATGAAGCTTGGTGAGCATCCCACACAAACGAATGCTCCACATGCGGGTTTCACATGCCACCAACTCCACATTCACAGGCAACTTCAGCGCCACAGCCGTTTTCAGATAGCCCTCAATGCAAAGGCTCTAGACGCAAATATTGGTGTGAGAGCTAATTCAATCAAGGAAACACTGCATGTTGGTGAAGGGCATATTGAAGAAGGATCAGCCGAGTGGTTCTTGTGGGAGAACAACTCCATTTGGCTCACTAACTTCACACACCATCAGGCTTCCAAGCAGCTCTCAAAGAAACTCAGTTTTCACACTCTATGCTTAGTGCCCTTTGAGTGCATTATCTAGGAATGAACCTGATAGAGCATCCCACACATACGAATGCTCCACATGCGGGTTTCACATGCCACCAACTCCACATTCACAGGCAACTTCAGCGCCACAGCCGTTTTCAGATAGCCCTCAATGCAAAGGCTCTAGACGCAAATATTGGTGTGAGAGCTAATTCAATCAAGGAAACACTGCATGTTGGTGAAGGGCATATTGAAGAAGGATCAGCCGAGTGGTTCTTGTGGGAGAACAACTCCATTTGGCTCACTAACTTCACACACCATCAGGCTTCCAAGCAGCTCTCAAGGAAACTCAGTTTTCACACTCTATGCTTAGTGCCCTTTGAGTGCCTAGGACTGAAATGAAGCTTGGTGAGCATCCCACACAAACGAATGCTCCACATGCGGGTTTCACATGCCACCAACTCCACATTCACAGGCAACTTCAGCGCCACAGCCGTTTTCAAATAGCCCTCAATGCAAAGGCTCTAGACTCAAATATTGGTGTGAGAGCTAATTCAATGAAGGAAACACTGCATGTTGGTGAAGGGCATATTGAAGAAGGATCAGCCGAGTGGTTCTTGTGGGAGAACAACTCCATTTGGCTCACTAACTTCTCACACCATCAGGCTTCCAAGCAGCTCTCAAAGAAACTCAGTTTTCACACTCTATGCTTAGTGCCCTTTGAGTGCATTATCCAGGAATGAACCTGGAAGAGCATCCCACACATACGAATGCTCCACATGCGGGTTTCACATGCCACCAACTCCACATTCACAGGCAACTTCAGCGCCACAGCCGTTTTCAGATAGCCCTCAATGCAAAGGCTCTAGACGCAAATATTGGTGTGAGAGCTAATTCAATCAAGGAAACACTGCATGTTGGTGAAGGGCATATTGAAGAAGGATCAGCCGAGTGGTTCTTGTGGGAGAACAACTCCATTTGGCTCACTAACTTCACACACCATCAGGCTTCCAAGCAGCTCTCAAGGAAACTCAGTTTTCACACTCTATCTTAGTGCCCTTTGAGTGCATTATCTAGGAATGAACCTGGTAGAGCATCCCACACAAACGAATGCTCCACATGCGGGTTTCACATGCCACCAACTCCACATTCACAGGCAACTTCAGCGCCACAGCCGTTTTCAGATAGCCCTCAATGCAAAGGCTCTAGACGCAAATATTGGTGTGAGAGCTAATTCAATCAAGGAAACACTGCATGTTGGTGAAGGGCATATTGAAGAAGGATCAGCCGAGTGGTTCTTGTGGGAGAACAACTCCATTTGGCTCACTAACTTCACACACCATTAGGCTTCCAAGCAGCTCTCAAAGGAACTCAGTTTTCACACTCTATGCTTAGTGCCCTTTGAGTGCCTAGGACTGAAATGAAGCTTGGTGAGCATCCCACACAAACGAATGCTCCACATGCGGGTTTCACATGCCACCAACTCCACATTCACAGGCAACTTCAGCGCCACAGCCGTTTTCAGATAGCCCTCAATGCAAAGGCTCTAGACGCAAATATTGGTGTGAGAGCTAATTCAATCAAGGAAACACTGCATGTTGGTGAAGGGCATATTGAAGAAGGATCAGCCGAGTGGTTCTTGTGGGAGAACAACTCCATTTGGCTCACTAACTTCACACAGCATCAGGCTTCCAAGCAGCTCTCAAGGAAACTCAGTTTTCACACTCTATGCTTAGTGCCCTTTGAGTGCCTAGGACTGAAATGAAGCTTGGTGAGCATCCCACACAAACGAATGCTCCACATGCGGGTTTCACATGCCACCAACTCCACATTCACAGGCAACTTCAGCGCCACAGCCGTTTTCAGATAGCCTTCAATGCAAAGGCTCTAGACGCAAATATTGGTGTGAGAGCTAATTCAATCAAGGAAACACTGCATGTTGGTGAAGGGCATATTGAAGAAGGATCAGCCGAGTGGTTCTTGTGGGAGAACAACTCCATTTGGCTCACTAACTTCACACAGCATCAGGCTTCCAAGCAGCTCTCAAGGAAACTCAGTTTTCACACTCTATGCTTAGTGCCCTTTGAGTGCCTAGGACTGAAATGAAGCTTGGTGAGCATCCCACACAAACGAATGCTCCACATGCGGGTTTCACATGCCACCAACTCCACATTCACAGGCAACTTCAGCGCCACAGCCGTTTTCAGATAGCCCTCAATGCAAAGGCTCTAGACGCAAATATTGGTGTGAGAGCTAATTCAATCAAGGAAACACTGCATGTTGGTGAAGGGCATATTGAAGAAGGATCAGCCGAGTGGTTCTTGTGGGAGAACAACTCCATTTGGCTCACTAACTTCACACACCATCAGGCTTCCAAGCAGCTCTCAAAGAAACTCAGTTTTCACACTCTATGCTTAGTGCCCTTTGAGTGCCTAGGACTGAAATGAAGCTTGGTGAGCATCCCACACAAACGAATGCTCCACATGCGGGTTTCACATGCCACCAACTCCACATTCACAGGCAACTTCAGCGCCACAGCCGTTTTCAGATAGCCTTCAATGCAAAGGCTCTAGACGCAAATATTGGTGTGAGAGCTAATTCAATCAAGGAAACACTGCATGTTGGTGAAGGGCATATTGAAGAAGGATCAGCCGAGTGGTTCTTGTGGGAGAACAACTCCATTTGGCTCACTAACTTCACACACCATCAGGCTTCCAAGCAGCTCTCAAGGAAACTCAGTTTTCACACTCTATGCTTAGTGCCCTTTGAGTGCATTATCTAGGAATGAACCTGGTAGAGCATCCCACACAAACGAATGCTCCACATGCGGGTTTCACATGCCACCAACTCCACATTCACAGGCAACTTCAGCGCCACAGCCGTTTTCAGATAGCCCTCAATGCAAAGGCTCTAGACGCAAATATTGGTGTGAGAGCTAATTCAATCAAGGAAACACTGCATGTTGGTGAAGGGCATATTGAAGAAGGATCAGCCGAGTGGTTCTTGTGGGAGAACAACTCCATTTGGCTCACTAACTTCACACACCATCAGGCTTCCAAGCAGCTCTCAAAGAAACTCAGTTTTCACACTCTATGCTTAGTGCCCTTTGAGTGCATTATCTAGGAATGAACCTGGAAGAGCATCCCACACAAACGAATGCTCCACATGCGGGTTTCACATGCCACCAACTCCACATTCACAGGCAACTTCAGCGCCACAGCCGTTTTCAGATAGCCCTCAATGCAAAGGCTCTAGACGCAAATATTGGTGTGAGAGCTAATTCAATCAAGGAAACACTGCATGTTGGTGAAGGGCATATTGAAGAAGGATCAGCCGAGTGGTTCTTGTGGGAGAACAACTCCATTTGGCTCACTAACTTCATACACCATCAGACTTCCAAGCAGCTCTCAAAGAAACTCAGTTTTCACACTCTATGCTTAGTGCCCTTTGAGTGCCTAGGACTGAAATGAAGCTTGGTGAGCATCCCACACAAACGAATGCTCCACATGCGGGTTTCACATGCCACCAACTCCACATTCACAGGCAACTTCAGCGCCACAGCCGTTTTCAGATAGCCCTCAATGCAAAGGCTCTAGACGCAAATATTGGTGTGAGAGCTAATTCAATCAAGGAAACACTGCATGTTGGTGAAGGGCATATTGAAGAAGGATCAGCCGAGTGGTTCTTGTGGGAGAACAACTCCATTTGGCTCACTAACTTCACACACCATCAGGCTTCCAAGCAGCTCTCAAAGAAACTCAGTTTTCACACTCTATGCTTAGTGCCCTTTGAGTGCATTATCTAGGAATGAACCTGGTAGAGCATCCCACACATACGAATGCTCCACATGCGGGTTTCACATGCCACCAACTCCACATTCACAGGCAACTTCAGCGCCACAGCCGTTTTCAGATAGCCCTCAATGCAAAGGCTCTAGACGCAAATATTGGTGTGAGAGCTAATTCAATCAAGGAAACACTGCATGTTGGTGAAGGGCATATTGAAGAAGGATCAGCCGAGTGGTTCTTGTGGGAGAACAACTCCATTTGGCTCACTAACTTCACACACCATTAGGCTTCCAAGCAGCTCTCAAAGGAACTCAGTTTTCACACTCTATGCTTAGTGCCCTTTGAGTGCCTAGGACTGAAATGAAGCTTGGTGAGCATCCCACACAAACGAATGCTCCACATGCGGGTTTCACATGCCACCAACTCCACATTCTCAGGCAACTTCAGCGCCACAGCCGTTTTCAGATAGCCCTCAATGCAAAGGCTCTAGACGCAAATATTGGTGTGAGAGCTAATTCAATCAAGGAAACACTGCATGTTGGTGAAGGGCATATTGAAGAAGGATCAGCCGAGTGGTTCTTGTGGGAGAACAACTCCATTTGGCTCACTAACTTCACACAGCATCAGGCTTCCAAGCAGCTCTCAAGGAAACTCAGTTTTCACACTCTATGCTTAGTGCCCTTTGAGTGCCTAGGACTGAAATGAAGCTTGGTGAGCATCCCACACAAACGAATGCTCCACATGCGGGTTTCACATGCCACCAACTCCACATTCACAGGCAACTTCAGCGCCACAGCCGTTTTCAGATAGCCCTCAATGCAAAGGCTCTAGACGCAAATATTGGTGTGAGAGCTAATTCAATCAAGGAAACACTGCATGTTGGTGAAGGGCATATTGAAGAAGGATCAGCCGAGTGGTTCTTGTGGGAGAACAACTCCATTTGGCTCACTAACTTCACACACCATCAGGCTTCCAAGCAGCTCTCAAAGAAACTCAGTTTTCACACTCTATGCTTAGTGCCCTTTGAGTGCCTAGGACTGAAATGAAGCTTGGTGAGCATCCCACACAAACGAATGCTCCACATGCGGGTTTCACATGCCACCAACTCCACATTCACAGGCAACTTCAGCGCCACAGCCGTTTTCAGATAGCCCTCAATGCAAAGGCTCTAGACGCAAATATTGGTGTGAGAGCTAATTCAATCAAGGAAACACTGCATGTTGGTGAAGGGCATATTGAAGAAGGATCAGCCGAGTGGTTCTTGTGGGAGAACAACTCCATTTGGCTCACTAACTTCACACACCATCAGGCTTCCAAGCAGCTCTCAAAGAAACTCAGTTTTCACACTCTATGCTTAGTGCCCTTTGAGTGCCTAGGACTGAAATGAAGCTTGGTGAGCATCCCACACAAACGAATGCTCCACATGCGGGTTTCACATGCCACCAACTCCACATTCACAGGCAACTTCAGCGCCACAGCCGTTTTCAGATAGCCTTCAATGCAAAGGCTCTAGACGCAAATATTGGTGTGAGAGCTAATTCAATCAAGGAAACACTGCATGTTGGTGAAGGGCATATTGAAGAAGGATCAGCCGAGTGGTTCTTGTGGGAGAACAACTCCATTTGGCTCACTAACTTCACACACCATCAGGCTTCCAAGCAGCTCTCAAGGAAACTCAGTTTTCACACTCTATGCTTAGTGCCCTTTGAGTGCATTATCTAGGAATGAACCTGGTAGAGCATCCCACACAAACGAATGCTCCACATGCGGGTTTCACATGCCACCAACTCCACATTCACAGGCAACTTCAGCGCCACAGCCGTTTTCAGATAGCCCTCAATGCAAAGGCTCTAGACGCAAATATTGGTGTGAGAGCTAATTCAATCAAGGAAACACTGCATGTTGGTGAAGGGCATATTGAAGAAGGATCAGCCGAGTGGTTCTTGTGGGAGAACAACTCCATTTGGCTCACTAACTTCACACACCATCAGGCTTCCAAGCAGCTCTCAAAGAAACTCAGTTTTCACACTCTATGCTTAGTGCCCTTTGAGTGCATTATCTAGGAATGAACCTGGAAGAGCATCCCACACAAACGAATGCTCCACATGCGGGTTTCACATGCCACCAACTCCACATTCACAGGCAACTTCAGCGCCACAGCCGTTTTCAGATAGCCCTCAATGCAAAGGCTCTAGACGCAAATATTGGTGTGAGAGCTAATTCAATCAAGGAAACACTGCATGTTGGTGAAGGGCATATTGAAGAAGGATCAGCCGAGTGGTTCTTGTGGGAGAACAACTCCATTTGGCTCACTAACTTCATACACCATCAGACTTCCAAGCAGCTCTCAAAGAAACTCAGTTTTCACACTCTATGCTTAGTGCCCTTTGAGTGCCTAGGACTGAAATGAAGCTTGGTGAGCATCCCACACAAACGAATGCTCCACATGCGGGTTTCACATGCCACCAACTCCACATTCACAGGCAACTTCAGCGCCACAGCCGTTTTCAGATAGCCCTCAATGCAAAGGCTCTAGACGCAAATATTGGTGTGAGAGCTAATTCAATCAAGGAAACACTGCATGTTGGTGAAGGGCATATTGAAGAAGGATCAGCCGAGTGGTTCTTGTGGGAGAACAACTCCATTTGGCTCACTAACTTCACACACCATCAGGCTTCCAAGCAGCTCTCAAAGAAACTCAGTTTTCACACTCTATGCTTAGTGCCCTTTGAGTGCATTATCTAGGAATGAACCTGGTAGAGCATCCCACACATACGAATGCTCCACATGCGGGTTTCACATGCCACCAACTCCACATTCACAGGCAACTTCAGCGCCACAGCCGTTTTCAGATAGCCCTCAATGCAAAGGCTCTAGACGCAAATATTGGTGTGAGAGCTAATTCAATCAAGGAAACACTGCATGTTGGTGAAGGGCATATTGAAGAAGGATCAGCCGAGTGGTTCTTGTGGGAGAACAACTCCATTTGGCTCACTAACTTCACACACCATTAGGCTTCCAAGCAGCTCTCAAAGGAACTCAGTTTTCACACTCTATGCTTAGTGCCCTTTGAGTGCCTAGGACTGAAATGAAGCTTGGTGAGCATCCCACACAAACGAATGCTCCACATGCGGGTTTCACATGCCACCAACTCCACATTCTCAGGCAACTTCAGCGCCACAGCCGTTTTCAGATAGCCCTCAATGCAAAGGCTCTAGACGCAAATATTGGTGTGAGAGCTAATTCAATCAAGGAAACACTGCATGTTGGTGAAGGGCATATTGAAGAAGGATCAGCCGAGTGGTTCTTGTGGGAGAACAACTCCATTTGGCTCACTAACTTCACACAGCATCAGGCTTCCAAGCAGCTCTCAAGGAAACTCAGTTTTCACACTCTATGCTTAGTGCCCTTTGAGTGCCTAGGACTGAAATGAAGCTTGGTGAGCATCCCACACAAACGAATGCTCCACATGCGGGTTTCACATGCCACCAACTCCACATTCACAGGCAACTTCAGCGCCACAGCCGTTTTCAGATAGCCCTCAATGCAAAGGCTCTAGACGCAAATATTGGTGTGAGAGCTAATTCAATCAAGGAAACACTGCATGTTGGTGAAGGGCATATTGAAGAAGGATCAGCCGAGTGGTTCTTGTGGGAGAACAACTCCATTTGGCTCACTAACTTCACACACCATCAGGCTTCCAAGCAGCTCTCAAAGAAACTCAGTTTTCACACTCTATGCTTAGTGCCCTTTGAGTGCCTAGGACTGAAATGAAGCTTGGTGAGCATCCCACACATACGAATGCTCCACATGCGGGTTTCACATGCCACCAACTCCACATTCACAGGCAACTTCAGCGCCACAGCCGTTTTCAGATAGCCTTCAATGCAAAGGCTCTAGACGCAAATATTGGTGTGAGAGCTAATTCAATCAAGGAAACACTGCATGTTGGTGAAGGGCATATTGAAGAAGGATCAGCCGAGTGGTTCTTGTGGGAGAACAACTCCATTTGGCTCACTAACTTCACACACCATCAGGCTTCCAAGCAGCTCTCAAGGAAACTCAGTTTTCACACTCTATGCTTAGTGCCCTTTGAGTGCATTATCTAGGAATGAACCTGGTAGAGCATCCCACACAAACGAATGCTCCACATGCGGGTTTCACATGCCACCAACTCCACATTCACAGGCAACTTCAGCGCCACAGCCGTTTTCAGATAGCCCTCAATGCAAAGGCTCTAGACGCAAATATTGGTGTGAGAGCTAATTCAATCAAGGAAACACTGCATGTTGGTGAAGGGCATATTGAAGAAGGATCAGCCGAGTGGTTCTTGTGGGAGAACAACTCCATTTGGCTCACTAACTTCATACACCATCAGGCTTCCAAGCAGCTCTCAAGGAAACTCAGTTTTCACACTCTATGCTTAGTGCCGTTTGAGTGCCTAGGACTGAAATGAAGCTTGGTGAGCATCCCACACAAACGAATGCTCCACATGCGGGTTTCACATGCCACCAACTCCACATTCTCAGGCAACTTCAGTGCCACAGCCGTTTTCAGATAGCCCTCAATGCAAAGGCTCTAGATGCAAATATTGGTGTGAGAGCTAATTCAATCAAGGAAACACTGCATGTTGGTGAAGGGCATATTGAAGAAGGATCAGCCGAGTGGTTCTTGTGGGAGAACAACTCCATTTGGCTCACTAACTTCACACACCATCAGACTTCCAAGCAGCTCTCAAAGAAACTCAGTTTTCACACTCTATGCTTAGTGCCCTTTGAGTGCCTAGGACTGAAATGAAGCTTGGTGAGCATCCCACACAAACGAATGCTCCACATGCGGGTTTCACATGCCACCAACTCCACATTCACAGGCAACTTCAGCGCCACAGCCGTTTTCAGATAGCCCTCAATGCAAAGGCTCTAGACGCAAATATTGGTGTGAGAGCTAATTCAATCAAGGAAACACTGCATGTTGGTGAAGGGCATATTGAAGAAGGATCAGCCGAGTGGTTCTTGTGGGAGAACAACTCCATTTGGCTCACTAACTTCACACACCATCAGGCTTCCAAGCAGCTCTCAAAGAAACTCAGTTTTCACACTCTATGCTTAGTGCCCTTTGAGTGCATTATCTAGGAATGAACCTGGTAGAGCATCCCACACATACGAATGCTCCACATGCGGGTTTCACATGCCACCAACTCCACATTCACAGGCAACTTCAGCGCCACAGCCGTTTTCAGATAGCCCTCAATGCAAAGGCTCTAGACGCAAATATTGGTGTGAGAGCTAATTCAATCAAGGAAACACTGCATGTTGGTGAAGGGCATATTGAAGAAGGATCAGCCGAGTGGTTCTTGTGGGAGAACAACTCCATTTGGCTCACTAACTTCACACACCATCAGGCTTCCAAGCAGCTCTCAAGGAAACTCAGTTTTCACACTCTATGCTTAGTGCCCTTTGAGTGCCTAGGACTGAAATGAAGCTTGGTGAGCATCCCACACAAACGAATGCTCCACATGCGGGTTTCACATGCCACCAACTCCACATTCACAGGCAACTTCAGCGCCACAGCCGTTTTCAAATAGCCCTCAATGCAAAGGCTCTAGACGCAAATATTGGTGTGAGAGCTAATTCAATGAAGGAAACACTGCATGTTGGTGAAGGGCATATTGAAGAAGGATCAGCCGAGTGGTTCTTGTGGGAGAACAACTCCATTTGGCTCACTAAATTCTCACACCATCAGGCTTCCAAGCAGCTCTCAAAGAAACTCAGTTTTCACACTCTATGCTTAGTGCCCTTTGAGTGCATTATCCAGGAATGAACCTGGAAGAGCATCCCACACATACGAATGCTCCACATGCGGGTTTCACATGCCACCAACTCCACATTCACAGGCAACTTCAGCGCCACAGCCGTTTTCAGATAGCCCTCAATGCAAAGGCTCTAGACGCAAATATTGGTGTGAGAGCTAATTCAATCAAGGAAACACTGCATGTTGGTGAAGGGCATATTGAAGAAGGATCAGCCGAGTGGTTCTTGTGGGAGAACAACTCCATTTGGCTCACTAACTTCACACACCATCAGGCTTCCAAGCAGCTCTCAAAGAAACTCAGTTTTCACACTCTATGCTTAGTGCCCTTTGAGTGCCTAGGACTGAAATGAAGCTTGGTGAGCATCCCACACAAACGAATGCTCCACATGCGGGTTTCACATGCCACCAACTCCACATTCACAGGCAACTTCAGCGCCACAGCCGTTTTCAGATAGCCTTCAATGCAAAGGCTCTAGACGCAAATATTGGTGTGAGAGCTAATTCAATCAAGGAAACACTGCATGTTGGTGAAGGGCATATTGAAGAAGGATCAGCCGAGTGGTTCTTGTGGGAGAACACCTCCATTTGGCTCACTAACTTCACACACCATCAGGCTTCCAAGCAGCTCTCAAGGAAACTCAGTTTTCACACTCTATGCTTAGTGCCCTTTGAGTGCATTATCTAGGAATGAACCTGGTAGAGCATCCCACACAAACGAATGCTCCACATGCGGGTTTCACATGCCACCAACTCCACATTCACAGGCAACTTCAGCGCCACAGCCGTTTTCAGATAGCCCTCAATGCAAAGGCTCTAGACGCAAATATTGGTGTGAGAGCAAATTCAATCAAGGAAACACTGCATGTTGGTGAAGGGCATATTGAAGAAGGATCAGCCGAGTGGTTCTTGTGGGAGAACAACTCCATTTGGCTCACTAACTTCACACACCATCAGGCTTCCAAGCAGCTCTCAAAGAAACTCAGTTTTCACACTCTATGCTTAGTGCCCTTTGAGTGCATTATCTAGGAATGAACCTGGAAGAGCATCCCACACAAACGAATGCTCCACATGCGGGTTTCACATGCCACCAACTCCACATTCACAGGCAACTTCAGCGCCACAACCGTTTTCAGATAGCCCTCAATGCAAAGGCTCTAGACGCAAATATTGGTGTGAGAGCTAATTCAATCAAGGAAACACTGCATGTTGGTGAAGGGCATATTGAAGAAGGATCAGCCGAGTGGTTCTTGTGGGAGAACAACTCCATTTGGCTCACTAACTTCATACACCATCAGGCTTCCAAGCAGCTCTCAAGGAAACTCAGTTTTCACACTCTATGCTTAGTGCCGTTTGAGTGCCTAGGACTGAAATGAAGCTTGGTGAGCATCCCACACAAACGAATGCTCCACATGCGGGTTTCACATGCCACCAACTCCACATTCTCAGGCAACTTCAGTGCCACAGCCGTTTTCAGATAGCCCTCAATGCAAAGGCTCTAGACGCAAATATTGGTGTGAGAGCTAATTCAATCAAGGAAACACTGCATGTTGGTGAAGGGCATATTGAAGAAGGATCAGCCGAGTGGTTCTTGTGGGAGAACAACTCCATTTGGCTCACTAACTTCACACACCATCAGGCTTCCAAGCAGCTCTCAAAGAAACTCAGTTTTCACACTCTATGCTTAGTGCCCTTTGAGTGCCTAGGACTGAAATGAAGCTTGGTGAGCATCCCACACAAACGAATGCTCCACATGCGGGTTTCACATGCCACCAACTCCACATTCACAGGCAACTTCAGCGCCACAGCCGTTTTCAGATAGCCCTCAATGCAAAGGCTCTAGACGCAAATATTGGTGTGAGAGCTAATTCAATCAAGGAAACACTGCATGTTGGTGAAGGGCATATTGAAGAAGGATCAGCCGAGTGGTTCTTGTGGGAGAACAACTCCATTTGGCTCACTAACTTCACACACCATCAGGCTTCCAAGCAGCTCTCAAAGAAACTCAGTTTTCACACTCTATGCTTAGTGCCCTTTGAGTGCATTATCTAGGAATGAACCTGGTAGAGCATCCCACACATACGAATGCTCCACATGCGGGTTTCACATGCCACCAACTCCACATTCACAGGCAACTTCAGCGCCACAGCCGTTTTCAGATAGCCCTCAATGCAAAGGCTCTAGACGCAAATATTGGTGTGAGAGCTAATTCAATCAAGGAAACACTGCATGTTGGTGAAGGGCATATTGAAGAAGGATCAGCCGAGTGGTTCTTGTGGGAGAACAACTCCATTTGGCTCACTAACTTCACACACCATCAGGCTTCCAAGCAGCTCTCAAGGAAACTCAGTTTTCACACTCTATGCTTAGTGCTCTTTGAGTGCCTAGGACTGAAATGAAGCTTGGTGAGCATCCCACACAAACGAATGCTCCACATGCGGGTTTCACATGCCACCAACTCCACATTCACAGGCAACTTCAGCGCCACAGCCGTTTTCAAATAGCCCTCAATGCAAAGGCTCTAGACTCAAATATTGGTGTGAGAGCTAATTCAATGAAGGAAACACTGCATGTTGGTGAAGGGCATATTGAAGAAGGATCAGCCGAGTGGTTCTTGTGGGAGAACAACTCCATTTGGCTCACTAACTTCTCACACCATCAGGCTTCCAAGCAGCTCTCAAAGAAACTCAGTTTTCACACTCTATGCTTAGTGCCCTTTGAGTGCCTAGGACTGAAATGAAGCTTGGTGAGCATCCCACACAAACGAATGCTCCACATGCGGGTTTCACATGCCACCAACTCCACATTCACAGGCAACTTCAGCGCCACAGCCGTTTTCAGATAGCCCTCAATGCAAAGGCTCTAGACGCAAATATTGGTGTGAGAGCTAATTCAATCAAGGAAACACTGCATGTTGGTGAAGGGCATATTGAAGAAGGATCAGCCGAGTGGTTCTTGTGGGAGAACAACTCCATTTGGCTCACTAACTTCACACACCATCAGGCTTCCAAGCAGCTCTCAAGGAAACTCAGTTTTCACACTCTATCTTAGTGCCCTTTGAGTGCATTATCTAGGAATGAACCTGGTAGAGCATCCCACACAAACGAATGCTCCACATGCGGGTTTCACATGCCACCAACTCCACATTCACAGGCAACTTCAGCGCCACAGCCGTTTTCAGATAGCCCTCAATGCAAAGGCTCTAGACGCAAATATTGGTGTGAGAGCTAATTCAATCAAGGAAACACTGCATGTTGGTGAAGGGCATATTGAAGAAGGATCAGCCGAGTGGTTCTTGTGGGAGAACAACTCCATTTGGCTCACTAACTTCACACACCATTAGGCTTCCAAGCAGCTCTCAAAGGAACTCAGTTTTCACACTCTATGCTTAGTGCCCTTTGAGTGCCTAGGACTGAAATGAAGCTTGGTGAGCATCCCACACAAACGAATGCTCCACATGCGGGTTTCACATGCCACCAACTCCACATTCTCAGGCAACTTCAGTGCCACAGCCGTTTTCAGATAGCCCTCAATGCAAAGGCTCTAGACGCAAATATTGGTGTGAGAGCTAATTCAATCAAGGAAACACTGCATGTTGGTGAATGGCATATTGAAGAAGGATCAGCCGAGTGGTTCTTGTGGGAGAACAACTCCATTTGGCTCACTAACTTCACACACCATCAGGCTTCCAAGCAGCTCTCAAAGAAACTCAGTTTTCACACTCTATCCTTAGTGCCCTTTGAGTGCCTAGGACTGAAATGAAGCTTGGTGAGCATCCCACACAAACGAATGCTCCACATGCGGGTTTCACATGCCACCAACTCCACATTCACAGGCAACTTCAGCGCCACAGCCGTTTTCAGATAGCCCTCAATGCAAAGGCTCTAGACGCAAATATTGGTGTGAGAGCTAATTCAATCAAGGAAACACTGCATGTTGGTGAAGGGCATATTGAAGAAGGATCAGCCGAGTGGTTCTTGTGGGAGAACACCTCCATTTGACTCACTAACTTCACACACTATTAGGCTTCCAAGCAGCTCTCAAGGAAACTCAGTTTTCACACTCTATGCTTAGTGCCCTTTGAGTGCATTATCTAGGAATGAACCTGGTAGAGCATCCCACACATACGAATGCTCCACATGCGGGTTTCACATGCCACCAACTCCACATTCTCAGGCAACTTCAGCGCCACAGCCGTTTTCAGATAGCCCTCAATGCAAAGGCTCTAGACGCAAATATTGGTGTGAGAGCTAATTCAATCAAGGAAACACTGCATGTTGGTGAAGGGCATATTGAAGAAGGATCAGCCGAGTGTTTCTTGTGGGAGAACAACTCCATTTGGCTCACTAACTTCACACACCATCAGGCTTCCAAGCAGCTCTCAAAGAAACTCAGTTTTCACACTCTATGCTTAGTGCCCTTTGAGTGCCTAGGACTGAAATGAAGCTTGGTGAGCATCCCACACAAACGAATGCTCCACATGCGGGTTTCACATGCCACCAACTCCACATTCACAGGCAACTTCAGCGCCACAGCCGTTTTCAGATAGCCCTCAATGCAAAGGCTCTAGACGCAAATATTGGTGTGAGAGCTAATTCAATCAAGGAAACACTGCATGTTGGTGAAGGGCATATTGAAGAAGGATCAGCCGAGTGGTTCTTGTGGGAGAACAACTCCATTTGGCTCACTAACTTCACACACCATCAGGCTTCCAAGCAGCTCTCAAAGAAACTCAGTTTTCACACTCTATGCTTAGTGCCATTTGAGTGCATTATCTAGGAATGAACCTGGTAGAGCATCCCACACATACGAATGCTCCACATTCGGGTTTCACATGCCACCAACTCCACATTCACAGGCAACTTCAGCGCCACAGCCGTTTTCAGATAGCCCTCAATGCAAAGGCTCTAGACTCAAATATTGGTGTGAGAGCTAATTCAATCAAGGAAACACTGCATGTTGGTGAAGGGCATATTGAAGAAGGATCAGCCGAGTGGTTCTTGTGGGAGAACAACTCCATTTGGCTCACTAACTTCACACACCATCAGGCTTCCAAGCAGCTCTCAAGGAAACTCAGTTTTCACACTCTATGCTTAGTGCCGTTTGAGTGCCTAGGACTGAAATGAAGCTTGGTGAGCATCCCACACAAACGAATGCTCCACATGCGGGTTTCACATGCCACCAACTCCACATTCACAGGCAACTTCAGCGCCACAGCCGTTTTCAGATAGCCCTCAATGCAAAGGCTCTAGACTCAAATATTGGTGTGAGAGCTAATTCAATCAAGGAAACACTGCATGTTGGTGAAGGGCATATTGAAGAAGGATCAGCCGAGTGGTTCTTGTGGGAGAACAACTCCATTTGGCTCACTAACTTCACACACCATCAGGCTTCCAAGCAGCTCTCAAGGAAACTCAGTTTTCACACTCTATGCTTAGTGCCCTTTGAGTGCATTATCTAGGAATGAACCTGGTAGAGCATCCCACACAAACGAATGCTCCACATGCGGGTTTCACATGCCACCAACTCCACATTCACAGGCAACTTCAGCGCCACAGCCGTTTTCAGATAGCCCTCAATGCAAAGGCTCTAGATGCAAATATTGGTGTGAGAGCTAATTCAATCAAGGAAACACTGCATGTTGGTGAAGGGCATATTGAAGAAGCATCAGCCGAGTGGTTCTTGTGGGAGAACAACTCCATTTGGCTCACTAACTTCACACACCATCAGACTTCCAAGCAGCTCTCAAGGAAACTCAGTTTTCACACTCTATGCTTAGTGCCCTTTGAGTGCCTAGGACTGAAATGAAGCTTGGTGAGCATCCCACACAAACGAATGCTCCACATGCGGGTTTCACATGCCACCAACTCCACATTCACAGGCAACTTCAGCGCCACAGCCGTTTTCAGATAGCCCTCAATGCAAAGGCTCTAGACGCAAATATTGGTGTGAGAGCTAATTCAATCAAGGAAACACTGCATGTTGGTGAAGGGCATATTGAAGAAGGATCAGCCGAGTGGTTCTTGTGGGAGAACAACTCCATTTGGCTCACTAACTTCACACACCATCAGGCTTCCAAGCAGCTCTCAAGGAAACTCAGTTTTCACACTCTATGCTTAGTGCCCTTTGAGTGCATTATCTAGGAATGAACCTGGTAGAGCATCCCACACAAACGAATGCTCCACATGCGGGTTTCACATGCCACCAACTCCACATTCACAGGCAACTTCAGCGCCACAGCCGTTTTCAGATAGCCCTCAATGCAAAGGCTCTAGACGCAAATATTGGTGTGAGAGCTAATTCAATCAAGGAAACACTGCATGTTGGTGAAGGGCATATTGAAGAAGGATCAGCCGAGTGGTTCTTGTGGGAGAACAACTCCATTTGGCTCACTAACTTCACACACCATCAGACTTCCAAGCAGCTCTCAAGGAAACTCAGTTTTCACACTCTATGCTTAGTGCCCTTTGAGTGCCTAGGACTGAAATGAATCTTGGTGAGCATCCCACACAAACGAATGCTCCACATGCGGGTTTCACATGCCACCAACTCCACATTCTCAGGCAACTTCAGTGCCACAGTCGTTTTCAGATAGCCCTCAATGCAAAGGCTCTAGACGCAAATATTGGTGTGAGAGCTAATTCAATCAAGGAAACACTGCATGTTGGTGAAGGGCATATTGAAGAAGGATCAGCCGAGTGGTTCTTGTGGGAGAACAACTCCATTTGGCTCAATAACTTCACACAACATCAGGCTTCCAAGCAGCTCTCAAAGAAACTCAGTTTTCACACTCTATGCTTAGTGCCCTTTGAGTGCCTAGGACTGAAATGAAGCTTGGTGAGCATCCCACACAAACGAATGCTCCACATGCGGGTTTCACATGCCACCAACTCCACATTCACAGGCAACTTCAGCGCCACAGCCGTTTTCAGATAGCCCTCAATGCAAAGGCTCTAGACGCAAATATTGGTGTGAGAGCTAATTCAATCAAGGAAACACTGCATGTTGGTGAAGGGCATATTGAAGAAGGATCAGCCGAGTGGTTCTTGTGGGGAGAACAACTCCTGGACTCACTAACTTCACACACCATCAGGCTTCCAAGCAGCTCTCAAGGAAACTCAGTTTTCACACTCTATGCTTAGTGCCCTTTGAGTGCATTATCTAGGAATGAACCTGGTAGAGCATCCCACACATACGAATGCTCCACATGCGGGTTTCACATGCCACCAACTCCACATTCACAGGCAACTTCAGCGCCACAGCCGTTTTCAGATAGCCGTCAATGCAAAGGCTCTAGACGCAAATATTGGTGTGAGAGCTAATTCAATCAAGGAAACACTGCATGTTGGTGAAGGGCATATTGAAGAAGGATCAGCCGAGTGGTTCTTGTGGGAGAACAACTCCATTTGGCTCACTAACTTCACACACCATCAGGCTTCCAAGCAGCTCTCAAGGAAACTCAGTTTTCACACTCTATCTTAGTGCCCTTTGAGTGCATTATCTAGGAATGAACCTGGTAGAGCATCCCACACAAACGAATGCTCCACATGCGGGGTTTCACATGCCACCAACTCCACATTCACAGGCAACTTCAGCGCCACAGCCGTTTTCAGATAGCCCTCAATGCAAAGGCTCTAGATGCAAATATTGGTGTGAGAGCTAATTCAATCAAGGAAACACTGCATGTTGGTGAAGGGCATATTGAAGAAGGATCAGCCGAGTGGTTCTTGTGGGAGAACAACTCCATTTGGCTCACTAACTTCACACACCATCAGGCTTCCAAGCAGCTCTCAAAGAAACTCAGTTTTCACACTCTATGCTTAGTGCCCTTTGAGTGCATTATCTAGGAATGAACCTGGTAGAGCATGCCACACATACGAATGCTCCACATTCGGGTTTCACATGCCACCAACTCCACATTCACAGGCAACTTCAGCGCCACAGCCGTTTTCAGATAGCCCTCAATGCAAAGGCTCTAGACGCAAATATTGGTGTGAGAGCTAATTCAATCAAGGAAACACTGCATGTTGGTGAAGGGCATATTGAAGAAGGATCAGCCGAGTGGTTCTTGTGGGAGAACAACTCCATTTGGCTCACTAAGTTCACACACCATCAGGCTTCCAAGCAGCTCTCAAGGAAACTCAGTTTTCACACTCTATGCTTAGTGCCCTTTGAGTGCCTAGGACTGAAATGAAGCTTGGTGAGCATCCCACACAAACGAATGCTCCACATGCGGGTTTCACATGCCACCAACTCCACATTCACAGGCAACTTCAGCGCCACAGCCGTTTTCAGAGAGCCCTCAATGCAAAGGCTCTAGACGCAAATATTGGTGTGAGAGCTAATTCAATCAAGGAAACACTGCATGTTGGTGAAGGGCATATTGAAGAAGGATCAGCCGAGTGGTTCTTGTGGGAGAACAACTCCATTTGGCTCACTAACTTCACACACCATCAGGCTTCCAAGCAGCTCTCAAAGAAACTCAGTTTTCACACTCTATGCTTAGTGCCCTTTGAGTGCCTAGGACTGAAATGAAGCTTGGTGAGCATCCCACACAAACGAATGCTCCACATGCGGGTTTCACATGCCACCAACTCCACATTCACAGGCAACTTCAGCGCCACAGCCGTTTTCAGATAGCCCTCAATGCAAAGGCTCTAGACGCAAATATTGGTGTGAGAGCTAATTCAATCAAGGAAACACTGCATGTTGGTGAAGGGCATATTGAAGAAGGATCAGCCGAGTGGTTCTTGTGGGAGAACAACTCCATTTGGCTCACTAACTTCACACACCATCAGGCTTCCAAGCAGCTCTCAAGGAAACTCAGTTTTCACACTCTATGCTTAGTGCCCTTTGAGTGCATTATCTAGGAATGAACCTGGTAGAGCATCCCACACAAACGAATGCTCCACCTGCGGGTTTCACATGCCACCAACTCCACATTCACAGGCAACTTCAGCGCCACAGCCGTTTTCAGATAGCCCTCAATGCAAAGGCTCTAGACGCAAATATTGGTGTGAGAGCTAATTCAATCAAGGAAACACTGCATGTTGGTGAAGGGCATATTGAAGAAGCATCAGCCGAGTGGTTCTTGTGGGAGAACAACTCCATTTGCCTCACTAACTTCACACACCATCAGGCTTCCAAGCAGCTCTCAAGGAAACTCAGTTTTCACACTCTATGCTTAGTGCCCTTTGAGTGCCTAGGACTGAAATGAAGCTTGGTGAGCATCCCACACAAACGAATGCTCCACATGCGGGTTTCACATGCCACCAACTCCACATTCTCAGGCAACTTCAGTGCCACAGCCGTTTTCAGATAGCCCTCAATGCAAAGGCTCTAGACGCAAATATTGGTGTGAGAGCTAATTCAATCAAGGAAACACTGCATGTTGGTGAATGGCATATTGAAGAAGGATCAGCCGAGTGGTTCTTGTGGGAGAACAACTCCATTTGGCTCACTAACTTCACACACCATCAGGCTTCCAAGCAGCTCTCAAAGAAACTCAGTTTTCACACTCTATCCTTAGTGCCCTTTGAGTGCCTAGGACTGAAATGAAGCTTGGTGAGCATCCCACACAAACGAATGCTCCACATGCGGGTTTCACATGCCACCAACTCCACATTCACAGGCAACTTCAGCGCCACAGCCGTTTTCAGATAGCCCTCAATGCAAAGGCTCTAGACGCAAATATTGGTGTGAGAGCTAATTCAATCAAGGAAACACTGCATGTTGGTGAAGGGCATATTGAAGAAGGATCAGCCGAGTGGTTCTTGTGGGAGAACACCTCCATTTGACTCACTAACTTCACACACCATCAGGCTTCCAAGCAGCTCTCAAGGAAACTCAGTTTTCACACTCTATGCTTAGTGCCCTTTGAGTGCATTATCTAGGAATGAACCTGGTAGAGCATCCCACACATACGAATGCTCCACATGCGGGTTTCACATGCCACCAACTCCACATTCTCAGGCAACTTCAGCGCCACAGCCGTTTTCAGATAGCCCTCAATGCAAAGGCTCTAGACGCAAATATTGGTGTGAGAGCTAATTCAATCAAGGAAACACTGCATGTTGGTGAAGGGCATATTGAAGAAGGATCAGCCGAGTGTTTCTTGTGGGAGAACAACTCCATTTGGCTCACTAACTTCACACACCATCAGGCTTCCAAGCAGCTCTCAAAGAAACTCAGTTTTCACACTCTATGCTTAGTGCCCTTTGAGTGCCTAGGACTGAAATGAAGCTTGGTGAGCATCCCACACAAACGAATGCTCCACATGCGGGTTTCACATGCCACCAACTCCACATTCACAGGCAACTTCAGCGCCACAGCCGTTTTCAGATAGCCCTCAATGCAAAGGCTCTAGACGCAAATATTGGTGTGAGAGCTAATTCAATCAAGGAAACACTGCATGTTGGTGAAGGGCATATTGAAGAAGGATCAGCCGAGTGGTTCTTGTGGGAGAACAACTCCATTTGGCTCACTAACTTCACACACCATCAGGCTTCCAAGCAGCTCTCAAAGAAACTCAGTTTTCACACTCTATGCTTAGTGCCATTTGAGTGCATTATCTAGGAATGAACCTGGTAGAGCATCCCACACATACGAATGCTCCACATTCGGGTTTCACATGCCACCAACTCCACATTCACAGGCAACTTCAGCGCCACAGCCGTTTTCAGATAGCCCTCAATGCAAAGGCTCTAGACTCAAATATTGGTGTGAGAGCTAATTCAATCAAGGAAACACTGCATGTTGGTGAAGGGCATATTGAAGAAGGATCAGCCGAGTGGTTCTTGTGGGAGAACAACTCCATTTGGCTCACTAACTTCACACACCATCAGGCTTCCAAGCAGCTCTCAAGGAAACTCAGTTTTCACACTCTATGCTTAGTGCCGTTTGAGTGCCTAGGACTGAAATGAAGCTTGGTGAGCATCCCACACAAACGAATGCTCCACATGCGGGTTTCACATGCCACCAACTCCACATTCACAGGCAACTTCAGCGCCACAGCCGTTTTCAGATAGCCCTCAATGCAAAGGCTCTAGACTCAAATATTGGTGTGAGAGCTAATTCAATCAAGGAAACACTGCATGTTGGTGAAGGGCATATTGAAGAAGGATCAGCCGAGTGGTTCTTGTGGGAGAACAACTCCATTTGGCTCACTAACTTCACACACCATCAGGCTTCCAAGCAGCTCTCAAGGAAACTCAGTTTTCACACTCTATGCTTAGTGCCCTTTGAGTGCATTATCTAGGAATGAACCTGGTAGAGCATCCCACACATACGAATGCTCCACATGCGGGTTTCACATGCCACCAACTCCACATTCTCAGGCAACTTCAGCGCCACAGCCGTTTTCAGATAGCCCTCAATGCAAAGGCTCTAGACGCAAATATTGGTGTGAGAGCTAATTCAATCAAGGAAACACTGCATGTTGGTGAAGGGCATATTGAAGAAGGATCAGCCGAGTGTTTCTTGTGGGAGAACAACTCCATTTGGCTCACTAACTTCACACACCATCAGGCTTCCAAGCAGCTCTCAAAGAAACTCAGTTTTCACACTCTATGCTTAGTGCCCTTTGAGTGCCTAGGACTGAAATGAAGCTTGGTGAGCATCCCACACAAACGAATGCTCCACATGCGGGTTTCACATGCCACCAACTCCACATTCACAGGCAACTTCAGCGCCACAGCCGTTTTCAGATAGCCCTCAATGCAAAGGCTCTAGACGCAAATATTGGTGTGAGAGCTAATTCAATCAAGGAAACACTGCATGTTGGTGAAGGGCATATTGAAGAAGGATCAGCCGAGTGGTTCTTGTGGGAGAACAACTCCATTTGGCTCACTAACTTCACACACCATCAGGCTTCCAAGCAGCTCTCAAAGAAACTCAGTTTTCACACTCTATGCTTAGTGCCATTTGAGTGCATTATCTAGGAATGAACCTGGTAGAGCATCCCACACATACGAATGCTCCACATTCGGGTTTCACATGCCACCAACTCCACATTCACAGGCAACTTCAGCGCCACAGCCGTTTTCAGATAGCCCTCAATGCAAAGGCTCTAGACTCAAATATTGGTGTGAGAGCTAATTCAATCAAGGAAACACTGCATGTTGGTGAAGGGCATATTGAAGAAGGATCAGCCGAGTGGTTCTTGTGGGAGAACAACTCCATTTGGCTCACTAACTTCACACACCATCAGGCTTCCAAGCAGCTCTCAAGGAAACTCAGTTTTCACACTCTATGCTTAGTGCCGTTTGAGTGCCTAGGACTGAAATGAAGCTTGGTGAGCATCCCACACAAACGAATGCTCCACATGCGGGTTTCACATGCCACCAACTCCACATTCACAGGCAACTTCAGCGCCACAGCCGTTTTCAGATAGCCCTCAATGCAAAGGCTCTAGACTCAAATATTGGTGTGAGAGCTAATTCAATCAAGGAAACACTGCATGTTGGTGAAGGGCATATTGAAGAAGGATCAGCCGAGTGGTTCTTGTGGGAGAACAACTCCATTTGGCTCACTAACTTCACACACCATCAGGCTTCCAAGCAGCTCTCAAGGAAACTCAGTTTTCACACTCTATGCTTAGTGCCCTTTGAGTGCATTATCTAGGAATGAACCTGGTAGAGCATCCCACACAAACGAATGCTCCACATGCGGGTTTCACATGCCACCAACTCCACATTCACAGGCAACTTCAGCGCCACAGCCGTTTTCAGATAGCCCTCAATGCAAAGGCTCTAGATGCAAATATTGGTGTGAGAGCTAATTCAATCAAGGAAACACTGCATGTTGGTGAAGGGCATATTGAAGAAGCATCAGCCGAGTGGTTCTTGTGGGAGAACAACTCCATTTGGCTCACTAACTTCACACACCATCAGACTTCCAAGCAGCTCTCAAGGAAACTCAGTTTTCACACTCTATGCTTAGTGCCCTTTGAGTGCCTAGGACTGAAATGAAGCTTGGTGAGCATCCCACACAAACGAATGCTCCACATGCGGGTTTCACATGCCACCAACTCCACATTCACAGGCAACTTCAGCGCCACAGCCGTTTTCAGATAGCCCTCAATGCAAAGGCTCTAGACGCAAATATTGGTGTGAGAGCTAATTCAATCAAGGAAACACTGCATGTTGGTGAAGGGCATATTGAAGAAGGATCAGCCGAGTGGTTCTTGTGGGAGAACAACTCCATTTGGCTCACTAACTTCACACACCATCAGGCTTCCAAGCAGCTCTCAAGGAAACTCAGTTTTCACACTCTATGCTTAGTGCCCTTTGAGTGCATTATCTAGGAATGAACCTGGTAGAGCATCCCACACAAACGAATGCTCCACATGCGGGTTTCACATGCCACCAACTCCACATTCACAGGCAACTTCAGCGCCACAGCCGTTTTCAGATAGCCCTCAATGCAAAGGCTCTAGACGCAAATATTGGTGTGAGAGCTAATTCAATCAAGGAAACACTGCATGTTGGTGAAGGGCATATTGAAGAAGGATCAGCCGAGTGGTTCTTGTGGGAGAACAACTCCATTTGGCTCACTAACTTCACACACCATCAGACTTCCAAGCAGCTCTCAAGGAAACTCAGTTTTCACACTCTATGCTTAGTGCCCTTTGAGTGCCTAGGACTGAAATGAATCTTGGTGAGCATCCCACACAAACGAATGCTCCACATGCGGGTTTCACATGCCACCAACTCCACATTCTCAGGCAACTTCAGTGCCACAGTCGTTTTCAGATAGCCCTCAATGCAAAGGCTCTAGACGCAAATATTGGTGTGAGAGCTAATTCAATCAAGGAAACACTGCATGTTGGTGAAGGGCATATTGAAGAAGGATCAGCCGAGTGGTTCTTGTGGGAGAACAACTCCATTTGGCTCAATAACTTCACACAACATCAGGCTTCCAAGCAGCTCTCAAAGAAACTCAGTTTTCACACTCTATGCTTAGTGCCCTTTGAGTGCCTAGGACTGAAATGAAGCTTGGTGAGCATCCCACACAAACGAATGCTCCACATGCGGGTTTCACATGCCACCAACTCCACATTCACAGGCAACTTCAGCGCCACAGCCGTTTTCAGATAGCCCTCAATGCAAAGGCTCTAGACGCAAATATTGGTGTGAGAGCTAATTCAATCAAGGAAACACTGCATGTTGGTGAAGGGCATATTGAAGAAGGATCAGCCGAGTGGTTCTTGTGGGAGAACAACTCCTGGACTCACTAACTTCACACACCATCAGGCTTCCAAGCAGCTCTCAAGGAAACTCAGTTTTCACACTCTATGCTTAGTGCCCTTTGAGTGCATTATCTAGGAATGAACCTGGTAGAGCATCCCACACATACGAATGCTCCACATGCGGGTTTCACATGCCACCAACTCCACATTCACAGGCAACTTCAGCGCCACAGCCGTTTTCAGATAGCCGTCAATGCAAAGGCTCTAGACGCAAATATTGGTGTGAGAGCTAATTCAATCAAGGAAACACTGCATGTTGGTGAAGGGCATATTGAAGAAGGATCAGCCGAGTGGTTCTTGTGGGAGAACAACTCCATTTGGCTCACTAACTTCACACACCATCAGGCTTCCAAGCAGCTCTCAAGGAAACTCAGTTTTCACACTCTATCTTAGTGCCCTTTGAGTGCATTATCTAGGAATGAACCTGGTAGAGCATCCCACACAAACGAATGCTCCACATGCGGGTTTCACATGCCACCAACTCCACATTCACAGGCAACTTCAGCGCCACAGCCGTTTTCAGATAGCCCTCAATGCAAAGGCTCTAGATGCAAATATTGGTGTGAGAGCTAATTCAATCAAGGAAACACTGCATGTTGGTGAAGGGCATATTGAAGAAGGATCAGCCGAGTGGTTCTTGTGGGAGAACAACTCCATTTGGCTCACTAACTTCACACACCATCAGGCTTCCAAGCAGCTCTCAAAGAAACTCAGTTTTCACACTCTATGCTTAGTGCCCTTTGAGTGCATTATCTAGGAATGAACCTGGTAGAGCATGCCACACATACGAATGCTCCACATTCGGGTTTCACATGCCACCAACTCCACATTCACAGGCAACTTCAGCGCCACAGCCGTTTTCAGATAGCCCTCAATGCAAAGGCTCTGGACGCAAATATTGGTGTGAGAGCTAATTCAATCAAGGAAACACTGCATGTTGGTGAAGGGCATAT
Source organism: Ochotona princeps (assembly GCF_030435755.1). Lineage (NCBI taxonomy): Eukaryota > Metazoa > Chordata > Mammalia > Lagomorpha > Ochotonidae > Ochotona > Ochotona princeps. The sequence goes on along the minus strand of NW_026699227.1, from coordinate 16,189 downwards.
TGAAGAAGGATCAGCCGAGTGGTTCTTGTGGGAGAACAACTCCATTTGGCTCACTAAGTTCACACACCATCAGGCTTCCAAGCAGCTCTCAAGGAAACTCAGTTTTCACACTCTATGCTTAGTGCCCTTTGAGTGCCTAGGACTGAAATGAAGCTTGGTGAGCATCCCACACAAACGAATGCTCCACATGCGGGTTTCACATGCCACCAACTCCACATTCACAGGCAACTTCAGCGCCACAGCCGTTTTCAGAGAGCCCTCAATGCAAAGGCTCTAGACGCAAATATTGGTGTGAGAGCTAATTCAATCAAGGAAACACTGCATGTTGGTGAAGGGCATATTGAAGAAGGATCAGCCGAGTGGTTCTTGTGGGAGAACAACTCCATTTGGCTCACTAACTTCACACACCATCAGGCTTCCAAGCAGCTCTCAAAGAAACTCAGTTTTCACACTCTATGCTTAGTGCCCTTTGAGTGCATTATCTAGGAATGAACCTGGTAGAGCATGCCACACATACGAATGCTCCACATGCGGGTTTCACATGCCACCAACTCCACATTCACAGGCAACTTCAGCGCCACAGCCGTTTTCAGATAGCCCTCAATGCAAAGAATTTAGACGCAAATATTGGTGTGAGAGCTAATTCAATCAAGGAAACACTGCATGTTGGTGAAGGGCATATTGAAGAAGGATCAGCCGAGTGGTTCTTGTGGGAGAACAACTCCATTTGGCTCACTAACTTCACACACCATCAGGCTTCCAAGCAGCTCTCAAGGAAACTCAGTTTTCACACTCTATGCTTAGTGCCCTTTGAGTGCCTAGGACTGAAATGAAGCTTGGTGAGCATCCCACACAAACGAATGCTCCACATGCGGGTTTCACATGCCACCAACTCCACATTCTCAGGCAACTTCAGTGCCACAGCCGTTTTCAGATAGCCCTCAATGCAAAGGCTCTAGACGCAAATATTGGTGTGAGAGCTAATTCAATCAAGGAAACACTGCATGTTGGTGAAGGGCATATTGAAGAAGGATCAGCCGAGTGGTTCTTGTGGGAGAACAACTCCATTTGGCTCACTAACTTCACACACCATCAGGCTTCCAAGCAGCTCTCAAAGAAACTCAGTTTTCACACTCTATGCTTAGTGCCCTTTGAGTGCCTAGGACTGAAATGAAGCTTGGTGAGCATCCCACACAAACGAATGCTCCACATGCGGGTTTCACATGCCACCAACTCCACATTCACAGGCAACTTCAGCGCCACAGCCGTTTTCAGATAGCCTTCAATGCAAAGGCTCTAGACGCAAATATTGGTGTGAGAGCTAATTCAATCAAGGAAACACTGCATGTTGGTGAAGGGCATATTGAAGAAGGATCAGCCGAGTGGTTCTTGTGGGAGAACAACTCCATTTGGCTCACTAACTTCACACACCATCAGGCTTCCAAGCAGCTCTCAAGGAAACTCAGTTTTCACACTCTATGCTTAGTGCCCTTTGAGTGCATTATCTAGGAATGAACCTGGTAGAGCATCCCACACAAACGAATGCTCCACATGCGGGTTTCACATGCCACCAACTCCCGATTCACAGGCAACTTCAGCGCCACAGCCGTTTTCAGATAGCCCTCAATGCAAAGGCTCTAGACGCAAATATTGGTGTGAGAGCTAATTCAATCAAGGAAACACTGCATGTTGGTGAAGGGCATATTGAAGAAGGATCAGCCGAGTGGTTCTTGTGGGAGAACAACTCCATTTGGCTCACTAACTTCACACACCATCAGGCTTCCAAGCAGCTCTCAAGGAAACTCAGTTTTCACACTCTATCTTAGTGCCCTTTGAGTGCATTATCTAGGACTGAAATGAAGCTTGGTGAGCATCCCACACAAACGAATGCTCCACATGCGGGTTTCACATGCCACCAACTCCACATTCACAGGCAACTTCAGCGCCACAGCCGTTTTCAGATAGCCCTCAATGCAAAGGCTCTAGACGCAAATATTGGTGTGAGAGCTAATTCAATCAAGGAAACACTGCATGTTGGTGAAGGGCATATTGAAGAAGGATCAGCCGAGTGGTTCTTGTGGGAGAACAACTCCATTTGGCTCACTAACTTCACACACCATCAGGCTTCCAAGCAGCTCTCAAAGAAACTCAGTTTTCACACTCTATGCTTAGTGCCATTTGAGTGCATTATCTAGGAATGAACCTGGTAGAGCATCCCACACATACGAATGCTCCACATTCGGGTTTCACATGCCACCAACTCCACATTCACAGGCAACTTCAGCACCACAGCCGTTTTCAGATAGCCCTCAATGCAAAGGCTCTAGACTCAAATATTGGTGTGAGAGCTAATTCAATCAAGGAAACACTGCATGTTGGTGAAGGGCATATTGAAGAAGGATCAGCCGAGTGGTTCTTGTGGGAGAACAACTCCATTTGGCTCACTAACTTCACACACCATCAGGCTTCCAAGCAGCTCTCAAGGAAACTCAGTTTTCACACTCTATGCTTAGTGCCGTTTGAGTGCCTAGGACTGAAATGAAGCTTGGTGAGCATCCCACACAAACGAATGCTCCACATGCGGGTTTCACATGCCACCAACTCCACATTCACAGGCAACTTCAGCGCCACAGCCGTTTTCAGATAGCCCTCAATGCAAAGGCTCTAGACTCAAATATTGGTGTGAGAGCTAATTCAATCAAGGAAACACTGCATGTTGGTGAAGGGCATATTGAAGAAGGATCAGCCGAGTGGTTCTTGTGGGAGAACAACTCCATTTGGCTCACTAACTTCACACACCATCAGGCTTCCAAGCAGCTCTCAAGGAAACTCAGTTTTCACACTCTATGCTTAGTGCCCTTTGAGTGCATTATCTAGGAATGAACCTGGTAGAGCATCCCACACAAACGAATGCTCCACATGCGGGTTTCACATGCCACCAACTCCACATTCACAGGCAACTTCAGCGCCACAGCCGTTTTCAGATAGCCCTCAATGCAAAGGCTCTAGATGCAAATATTGGTGTGAGAGCTAATTCAATCAAGGAAACACTGCATGTTGGTGAAGGGCATATTGAAGAAGCATCAGCCGAGTGGTTCTTGTGGGAGAACAACTCCATTTGGCTCACTAACTTCACACACCATCAGACTTCCAAGCAGCTCTCAAGGAAACTCAGTTTTCACACTCTATGCTTAGTGCCCTTTGAGTGCCTAGGACTGAAATGAAGCTTGGTGAGCATCCCACACAAACGAATTCTCCACATGCGGGTTTCACATGCCACCAACTCCACATTCACAGGCAACTTCAGCGCCACAGCCGTTTTCAGATAGCCCTCAATGCAAAGGCTCTAGACGCAAATATTGGTGTGAGAGCTAATTCAATCAAGGAAACACTGCATGTTGGTGAAGGGCATATTGAAGAAGGATCAGCCGAGTGGTTCTTGTGGGAGAACAACTCCATTTGGCTCACTAACTTCACACACCATCAGGCTTCCAAGCAGCTCTCAAGGAAACTCAGTTTTCACACTCTATGCTTAGTGCCCTTTGAGTGCATTATCTAGGAATGAACCTGGTAGAGCATCCCACACAAACGAATGCTCCACATGCGGGTTTCACATGCCACCAACTCCACATTCACAGGCAACTTCAGCGCCACAGCCGTTTTCAGATAGCCCTCAATGCAAAGGCTCTAGACGCAAATATTGGTGTGAGAGCTAATTCAATCAAGGAAACACTGCATGTTGGTGAAGGGCATATTGAAGAAGGATCAGCCGAGTGGTTCTTGTGGGAGAACAACTCCATTTGGCTCACTAACTTCACACACCATCAGACTTCCAAGCAGCTCTCAAGGAAACTCAGTTTTCACACTCTATGCTTAGTGCCCTTTGAGTGCCTAGGACTGAAATGAATCTTGGTGAGCATCCCACACAAACGAATGCTCCACATGCGGGTTTCACATGCCACCAACTCCACATTCTCAGGCAACTTCAGTGCCACAGTCGTTTTCAGATAGCCCTCAATGCAAAGGCTCTAGACGCAAATATTGGTGTGAGAGCTAATTCAATCAAGGAAACACTGCATGTTGGTGAAGGGCATATTGAAGAAGGATCAGCCGAGTGGTTCTTGTGGGAGAACAACTCCATTTGGCTCAATAACTTCACACAACATCAGGCTTCCAAGCAGCTCTCAAAGAAACTCAGTTTTCACACTCTATGCTTAGTGCCCTTTGAGTGCCTAGGACTGAAATGAAGCTTGGTGAGCATCCCACACAAACGAATGCTCCACATGCGGGTTTCACATGCCACCAACTCCACATTCACAGGCAACTTCAGCGCCACAGCCGTTTTCAGATAGCCCTCAATGCAAAGGCTCTAGACGCAAATATTGGTGTGAGAGCTAATTCAATCAAGGAAACACTGCATGTTGGTGAAGGGCATATTGAAGAAGGATCAGCCGAGTGGTTCTTGTGGGAGAACAACTCCTGGACTCACTAACTTCACACACCATCAGGCTTCCAAGCAGCTCTCAAGGAAACTCAGTTTTCACACTCTATGCTTAGTGCCCTTTGAGTGCATTATCTAGGAATGAACCTGGTAGAGCATCCCACACATACGAATGCTCCACATGCGGGTTTCACATGCCACCAACTCCACATTCACAGGCAACTTCAGCGCCACAGCCGTTTTCAGATAGCCGTCAATGCAAAGGCTCTAGACGCAAATATTGGTGTGAGAGCTAATTCAATCAAGGAAACACTGCATGTTGGTGAAGGGCATATTGAAGAAGGATCAGCCGAGTGGTTCTTGTGGGAGAACAACTCCATTTGGCTCACTAACTTCACACACCATCAGGCTTCCAAGCAGCTCTCAAGGAAACTCAGTTTTCACACTCTATCTTAGTGCCCTTTGAGTGCATTATCTAGGAATGAACCTGGTAGAGCATCCCACACAAACGAATGCTCCACATGCGGGTTTCACATGCCACCAACTCCACATTCACAGGCAACTTCAGCGCCACAGCCGTTTTCAGATAGCCCTCAATGCAAAGGCTCTAGATGCAAATATTGGTGTGAGAGCTAATTCAATCAAGGAAACACTGCATGTTGGTGAAGGGCATATTGAAGAAGGATCAGCCGAGTGGTTCTTGTGGGAGAACAACTCCATTTGGCTCACTAACTTCACACACCATCAGGCTTCCAAGCAGCTCTCAAAGAAACTCAGTTTTCACACTCTATGCTTAGTGCCCTTTGAGTGCATTATCTAGGAATGAACCTGGTAGAGCATGCCACACATACGAATGCTCCACATTCGGGTTTCACATGCCACCAACTCCACATTCACAGGCAACTTCAGCGCCACAGCCGTTTTCAGATAGCCCTCAATGCAAAGGCTCTGGACGCAAATATTGGTGTGAGAGCTAATTCAATCAAGGAAACACTGCATGTTGGTGAAGGGCATATTGAAGAAGGATCAGCCGAGTGGTTCTTGTGGGAGAACAACTCCATTTGGCTCACTAAGTTCACACACCATCAGGCTTCCAAGCAGCTCTCAAGGAAACTCAGTTTTCACACTCTATGCTTAGTGCCCTTTGAGTGCCTAGGACTGAAATGAAGCTTGGTGAGCATCCCACACAAACGAATGCTCCACATGCGGGTTTCACATGCCACCAACTCCACATTCACAGGCAACTTCAGCGCCACAGCCGTTTTCAGAGAGCCCTCAATGCAAAGGCTCTAGACGCAAATATTGGTGTGAGAGCTAATTCAATCAAGGAAACACTGCATGTTGGTGAAGGGCATATTGAAGAAGGATCAGCCGAGTGGTTCTTGTGGGAGAACAACTCCATTTGGCTCACTAACTTCACACACCATCAGGCTTCCAAGCAGCTCTCAAAGAAACTCAGTTTTCACACTCTATGCTTAGTGCCCTTTGAGTGCATTATCTAGGAATGAACCTGGTAGAGCATGCCACACATACGAATGCTCCACATGCGGGTTTCACATGCCACCAACTCCACATTCACAGGCAACTTCAGCGCCACAGCCGTTTTCAGATAGCCCTCAATGCAAAGAATTTAGACGCAAATATTGGTGTGAGAGCTAATTCAATCAAGGAAACACTGCATGTTGGTGAAGGGCATATTGAAGAAGGATCAGCCGAGTGGTTCTTGTGGGAGAACAACTCCATTTGGCTCACTAACTTCACACACCATCAGGCTTCCAAGCAGCTCTCAAGGAAACTCAGTTTTCACACTCTATGCTTAGTGCCCTTTGAGTGCCTAGGACTGAAATGAAGCTTGGTGAGCATCCCACACAAACGAATGCTCCACATGCGGGTTTCACATGCCACCAACTCCACATTCTCAGGCAACTTCAGTGCCACAGCCGTTTTCAGATAGCCCTCAATGCAAAGGCTCTAGACGCAAATATTGGTGTGAGAGCTAATTCAATCAAGGAAACACTGCATGTTGGTGAAGGGCATATTGAAGAAGGATCAGCCGAGTGGTTCTTGTGGGAGAACAACTCCATTTGGCTCACTAACTTCACACACCATCAGGCTTCCAAGCAGCTCTCAAAGAAACTCAGTTTTCACACTCTATGCTTAGTGCCCTTTGAGTGCCTAGGACTGAAATGAAGCTTGGTGAGCATCCCACACAAACGAATGCTCCACATGCGGGTTTCACATGCCACCAACTCCACATTCACAGGCAACTTCAGCGCCACAGCCGTTTTCAGATAGCCTTCAATGCAAAGGCTCTAGACGCAAATATTGGTGTGAGAGCTAATTCAATCAAGGAAACACTGCATGTTGGTGAAGGGCATATTGAAGAAGGATCAGCCGAGTGGTTCTTGTGGGAGAACAACTCCATTTGGCTCACTAACTTCACACACCATCAGGCTTCCAAGCAGCTCTCAAGGAAACTCAGTTTTCACACTCTATGCTTAGTGCCCTTTGAGTGCATTATCTAGGAATGAACCTGGTAGAGCATCCCACACAAACGAATGCTCCACATGCGGGTTTCACATGCCACCAACTCCCGATTCACAGGCAACTTCAGCGCCACAGCCGTTTTCAGATAGCCCTCAATGCAAAGGCTCTAGACGCAAATATTGGTGTGAGAGCTAATTCAATCAAGGAAACACTGCATGTTGGTGAAGGGCATATTGAAGAAGGATCAGCCGAGTGGTTCTTGTGGGAGAACAACTCCATTTGGCTCACTAACTTCACACACCATCAGGCTTCCAAGCAGCTCTCAAGGAAACTCAGTTTTCACACTCTATCTTAGTGCCCTTTGAGTGCATTATCTAGGACTGAAATGAAGCTTGGTGAGCATCCCACACAAACGAATGCTCCACATGCGGGTTTCACATGCCACCAACTCCACATTCACAGGCAACTTCAGCGCCACAGCCGTTTTCAGATAGCCCTCAATGCAAAGGCTCTAGACGCAAATATTGGTGTGAGAGCTAATTCAATCAAGGAAACACTGCATGTTGGTGAAGGGCATATTGAAGAAGGATCAGCCGAGTGGTTCTTGTGGGAGAACAACTCCATTTGGCTCACTAACTTCACACACCATTAGGCTTCCAAGCAGCTCTCAAGGAAACTCAGTTTTCACACTCTATGCTTAGTGCCCTTTGAGTGCATTATCTAGGAATGAACCTGGTAGAGCATCCCACACAAACGAATGCTCCACATGCGGGTTTCACATGCCACCAACTCCACATTCACAGGCAACTTCAGCGCCACAGCCGTTTTCAGATAGCCCTCAATGCAAAGGCTCTAGACGCAAATATTGGTGTGAGAGCTAATTCAATCAAGGAAACACTGCATGTTGGTGAAGGGCATATTGAAGAAGGATCAGCCGAGTGGTTCTTGTGGGAGAACAACTCCATTTGGCTCACTAACTTCACACACCATCAGGCTTCCAAGCAGCTCTCAAGGAAACTCAGTTTTCACACTCTATGCTTAGTGCCCTTTGAGTGCCTAGGACTGAAATGAAGCTTGGTGAGCATCCCACACAAACGAATGCTCCACATGCGGGTTTCACATGCCACCAACTCCACATTCACAGGCAACTTCAGCGCCACAGCCGTTTTCAGATAGCCCTCAATGCAAAGGCTCTAGACGCAAATATTGGTGTGAGAGCTAATTCAATCAAGGAAACACTGCATGTTGGTGAAGGGCATATTGAAGAAGGATCAGCCGAGTGGTTCTTGTGGGAGAACAACTCCATTTGGCTCACTAACTTCACACACCATCAGGCTTCCAAGCAGCTCTCAAGGAAACTCAGTTTTCACACTCTATCTTAGTGCCCTTTGAGTGCATTATCTAGGAATGAACCTGGTAGAGCATCCCACACATACGAATGCTCCACATGCGGGTTTCACATGCCACCAACTCCACATTCACAGGCAACTTCAGCGCCACAGCCGTTTTCAGATAGCCCTCAATGCAAAGGCTCTAGACGCAAATATTGGTGTGAGAGCTAATTCAATCAAGGAAACACTGCATGTTGGTGAAGGGCATATTGAAGAAGGATCAGCCGAGTGGTTCTTGTGGGAGAACAACTCCATTTGGCTCACTAACTTCACACACCATCAGGCTTCCAAGCAGCTCTCAAGGAAACTCAGTTTTCACACTCTATGCTTAGTGCCCTTTGAGTGCCTAGGACTGAAATGAAGCTTGGTGAGCATCCCACACAAACGAATGCTCCACATGCGGGTTTCACATGCCACCAACTCCACATTCACAGGCAACTTCAGTGCCACAGCCGTTTTCAGATAGCCCACAATGCAAAGGCTCTAGACTCAAATATTGGTGTGAGAGCTAATTCAATCAAGGAAACAATGCATGTTGGTGAAGGGCATATTGAAGAAGGATCAGCGGAGTGGTTCTTGTGGGAGAACAACTCCATTTGGCTCACTAACTTCTCACACCATCAGGCTTCCAAGCAGCTCTCAAAGAAACTCAGTTTTCACACTCTATGCTTAGTGCCCTTTGAGTGCATTATCTAAGAATGAACCTGGTAGAGCATCCCACACATACGAATGCTCCACATGCGGGTTTCACATGCCACCAACTCCACATTCACAGGCAACTTCAGCGCCACAGCCGTTTTCAGATAGCCCTCAATGCAAAGGCTCTAGACGCAAATATTGGTGTGAGAGCTAATTCAATCAAGGAAACACTGCATGTTGGTGAAGGGCATATTGAAGAAGGATCAGCCGAGTGGTTCTTGTGGGAGAACAACTCCATTTGGCTCACTAACTTCACACACCATCAGGCTTCCAAGCAGCTCTCAAAGAAACTCAGTTTTCACACTCTATGCTTAGTGCCCTTTGAGTGCCTAGGACTGAAATGAAGCTTGGTGAGCATCCCACACAAACGAATGCTCCACATGCGGGTTTCACATGCCACCAACTCCACATTCACAGGCAACTTCAGCGCCACAGCCGTTTTCAGATAGCCTTCAATGCAAAGGCTCTAGACGCAAATATTGGTGTGAGAGCTAATTCAATCAAGGAAACACTGCATGTTGGTGAAGGGCATATTGAAGAAGGATCAGCCGAGTGGTTCTTGTGGGAGAACAACTCCATTTGGCTCACTAACTTCACACACCATCAGGCTTCCAAGCAGCTCTCAAGGAAACTCAGTTTTCACACTCTATCTTAGTGCCCTTTGAGTGCATTATCTAGGAATGAACCTGGTAGAGCATCCCACACAAACGAATGCTCCACATGCGGGTTTCACATGCCACCAACTCCCGATTCACAGGCAACTTCAGCGCCACAGCCGTTTTCAGATAGCCCTCAATGCAAAGGCTCTAGACGCAAATATTGGTGTGAGAGCTAATTCAATCAAGGAAACACTGCATGTTGGTGAAGGGCATATTGAAGAAGGATCAGCCGAGTGGTTCTTGTGGGAGAACAACTCCATTTGGCTCACTAACTTCACACACCATCAGGCTTCCAAGCAGCTCTCAAAGGAACTCAGTTTTCACACTCTATGCTTAGTGCCCTTTGAGTGCCTAGGACTGAAATGAAGCTTGGTGAGCATCCCACACAAACGAATGCTCCACATGCGGGTTTCACATGCCACCAACTCCACATTCTCAGGCAACTTCAGCGCCACAGCCGTTTTCAGATAGCCCTCAATGCAAAGGCTCTAGACGCAAATATTGGTGTGAGAGCTAATTCAATCAAGGAAACACTGCATGTTGGTGAAGGGCATATTGAAGAAGGATCAGCCGAGTGGTTCTTGTGGGAGAACAACTCCATTTGGCTCACTAACTTCACACACCATTAGGCTTCCAAGCAGCTCTCAAGGAAACTCAGTTTTCACACTCTATGCTTAGTGCCCTTTGAGTGCATTATCTAGGAATGAACCTGGTAGAGCATCCCACACAAACGAATGCTCCACATGCGGGTTTCACATGCCACCAACTCCACATTCACAGGCAACTTCAGCGCCACAGCCGTTTTCAGATAGCCCTCAATGCAAAGGCTCTAGACGCAAATATTGGTGTGAGAGCTAATTCAATCAAGGAAACACTGCATGTTGGTGAAGGGCATATTGAAGAAGGATCAGCCGAGTGGTTCTTGTGGGAGAACAACTCCATTTGGCTCACTAACTTCACACACCATCAGTCTTCCAAGCAGCTCTCAAGGAAACTCAGTTTTCACACTCTATGCTTAGTGCCCTTTGAGTGCCTAGGACTGAAATGAAGCTTGGTGAGCATCCCACACAAACGAATGCTCCACATGCGGGTTTCACATGCCACCAACTCCACATTCACAGGCAACTTCAGCGCCACAGCCGTTTTCAGATAGCCCTCAATGCAAAGGCTCTAGACGCAAATATTGGTGTGAGAGCTAATTCAATCAAGGAAACACTGCATGTTGGTGAAGGGCATATTGAAGAAGGATCAGCCGAGTGGTTCTTGTGGGAGAACAACTCCATTTGGCTCACTAACTTCACACACCATCAGGCTTCCAAGCAGCTCTCAAGGAAACTCAGTTTTCACACTCTATCTTAGTGCCCTTTGAGTGCATTATCTAGGAATGAACCTGGTAGAGCATCCCACACATACGAATGCTCCACATGCGGGTTTCACATGCCACCAACTCCACATTCACAGGCAACTTCAGCGCCACAGCCGTTTTCAGATAGCCCTCAATGCAAAGGCTCTAGACGCAAATATTGGTGTGAGAGCTAATTCAATCAAGGAAACACTGCATGTTGGTGAAGGGCATATTGAAGAAGGATCAGCCGAGTGGTTTTTGTTTGAGAACAACTCCATTTGGCTCACTAACTTCACACACCATCAGGCTTCCAAGCAGCTCTCAAGGAAACTCAGTTTTCACACTCTATGCTTAGTGCCCTTTGAGTGCCTAGGACTGAAATGAAGCTTGGTGAGCATCCCACACAAACGAATGCTCCACATGCGGGTTTCACATGCCACCAACTCCACATTCACAGGCAACTTCAGTGCCACAGCCGTTTTCAGATAGCCCACAATGCAAAGGCTCTAGACTCAAATATTGGTGTGAGAGCTAATTCAATCAAGGAAACACTGCATGTTGGTGAAGGGCATATTGAAGAAGGATCAGCGGAGTGGTTCTTGTGGGAGAACAACTCCATTTGGCTCACTAACTTCTCACACCATCAGGCTTCCAAGCAGCTCTCAAAGAAACTCAGTTTTCACACTCTATGCTTAGTGCCCTTTGAGTGCATTATCTAAGAATGAACCTGGTAGAGCATCCCACACATACGAATGCTCCACATGCGGGTTTCACATGCCACCAACTCCACATTCACAGGCAACTTCAGCGCCACAGCCGTTTTCAGATAGCCCTCAATGCAAAGGCTCTAGACGCAAATATTGGTGTGAGAGCTAATTCAATCAAGGAAACACTGCATGTTGGTGAAGGGCATATTGAAGAAGGATCAGCCGAGTGGTTCTTGTGGGAGAACAACTCCATTTGGCTCACTAACTTCACACACCATCAGGCTTCCAAGCAGCTCTCAAAGAAACTCAGTTTTCACACTCTATGCTTAGTGCCCTTTGAGTGCCTAGGACTGAAATGAAGCTTGGTGAGCATCCCACACAAACGAATGCTCCACATGCGGGTTTCACATGCCACCAACTCCACATTCACAGGCAACTTCAGCGCCACAGCCGTTTTCAGATAGCCTTCAATGCAAAGGCTCTAGACGCAAATATTGGTGTGAGAGCTAATTCAATCAAGGAAACACTGCATGTTGGTGAAGGGCATATTGAAGAAGGATCAGCCGAGTGGTTCTTGTGGGAGAACAACTCCATTTGGCTCACTAACTTCACACACCATCAGGCTTCCAAGCAGCTCTCAAGGAAACTCAGTTTTCACACTCTATCTTAGTGCCCTTTGAGTGCATTATCTAGGAATGAACCTGGTAGAGCATCCCACACAAACGAATGCTCCACATGCGGGTTTCACATGCCACCAACTCCCGATTCACAGGCAACTTCAGCGCCACAGCCGTTTTCAGATAGCCCTCAATGCAAAGGCTCTAGACGCAAATATTGGTGTGAGAGCTAATTCAATCAAGGAAACACTGCATGTTGGTGAAGGGCATATTGAAGAAGGATCAGCCGAGTGGTTCTTGTGGGAGAACAACTCCATTTGGCTCACTAACTTCACACACCATCAGGCTTCCAAGCAGCTCTCAAAGGAACTCAGTTTTCACACTCTATGCTTAGTGCCCTTTGAGTGCCTAGGACTGAAATGAAGCTTGGTGAGCATCCCACACAAACGAATGCTCCACATGCGGGTTTCACATGCCACCAACTCCACATTCTCAGGCAACTTCAGCGCCACAGCCGTTTTCAGATAGCCCTCAATGCAAAGGCTCTAGACGCAAATATTGGTGTGAGAGCTAATTCAATCAAGGAAACACTGCATGTTGGTGAAGGGCATATTGAAGAAGGATCAGCCGAGTGGTTCTTGTGGGAGAACAACTCCATTTGGCTCACTAACTTCACACACCATTAGGCTTCCAAGCAGCTCTCAAGGAAACTCAGTTTTCACACTCTATGCTTAGTGCCCTTTGAGTGCATTATCTAGGAATGAACCTGGTAGAGCATCCCACACAAACGAATGCTCCACATGCGGGTTTCACATGCCACCAACTCCACATTCTCAGGCAACTTCAGCGCCACAGCCGTTTTCAGATAGCCCTCAATGCAAAGGCTCTAGACGCAAATATTGGTGTGAGAGCTAATTCAATCAAGGAAACACTGCATGTTGGTGAAGGGCATATTGAAGAAGGATCAGCCGAGTGGTTCTTGTGGGAGAACAACTCCATTTGGCTCACTAACTTCACACACCATCAGGCTTCCAAGCAGCTCTCAAGGAAACTCAGTTTTCACACTCTATGCTTAGTGCCCTTTGAGTGCCTAGGACTGAAATGAAGCTTGGTGAGCATCCCACACAAACGAATGCTCCACATGCGGGTTTCACATGCCACCAACTCCACATTCACAGGCAACTTCAGCGCCACAGCCGTTTTCAGATAGCCCTCAATGCAAAGGCTCTAGACGCAAATATTGGTGTGAGAGCTAATTCAATCAAGGAAACACTGCATGTTGGTGAAGGGCATATTGAAGAAGGATCAGCCGAGTGGTTCTTGTGGGAGAACAACTCCATTTGGCTCACTAACTTCTCACACCATCAGGCTTCCAAGCAGCTCTCAAAGAAACTCAGTTTTCACACTCTATGCTTAGTGCCCTTTGAGTGCATTATCCAGGAATGAACCTGGAAGAGCATCCCACACATACGAATGCTCCACATGCGGGTTTCACATGCCACCAACTCCACATTCACAGGCAACTTCAGCGCCACAGCCGTTTTCAGATAGCCCTCAATGCAAAGGCTCTAGACGCAAATATTGGTGTGAGAGCTAATTCAATCAAGGAAACACTGCATGTTGGTGAAGGGCATATTGAAGAAGGATCAGCCGAGTGGTTCTTGTGGGAGAACAACTCCATTTGGCTCACTAACTTCACACACCATCAGGCTTCCAAGCAGCTCTCAAGGAAACTCAGTTTTCACACTCTATCTTAGTGCCCTTTGAGTGCATTATCTAGGAATGAACCTGGTAGAGCATCCCACACAAACGAATGCTCCACATGCGGGTTTCACATGCCACCAACTCCACATTCACAGGCAACTTCAGCGCCACAGCCGTTTTCAGATAGCCCTCAATGCAAAGGCTCTAGACGCAAATATTGGTGTGAGAGCTAATTCAATCAAGGAAACACTGCATGTTGGTGAAGGGCATATTGAAGAAGGATCAGCCGAGTGGTTCTTGTGGGAGAACAACTCCATTTGGCTCACTAACTTCACACACCATCAGGCTTCCAAGCAGCTCTCAAAGGAACTCAGTTTTCACACTCTATGCTTAGTGCCCTTTGAGTGCCATTATCTAGGAATGAACCTGGTAGAGCATCCAACACAAACGAATGCTCCACATGCGGGTTTCACATGCCACCAACTCCACATTCACAGGCAACTTCAGCGCCACAGCCGTTTTCAGATAGCCCTCAATGCAAAGGCTCTAGACGCAAATATTGGTGTGAGAGCTAATTCAATCAAGGGAAACACTGCATGTTGGTGAAGGGCATATTGAAGAAGGATCAGCCGAGTGGTTCTTGTGGGAGAACAACTCCATTTGGCTCACTAACTTCACACACCATCAGGCTTCCAAGCAGCTCTCAAGGAAACTCAGTTTTCACACTCTATGCTTAGTGCCCTTTGAGTGCATTATCTAGGAATGAACCTGGTAGAGCATCCCACACAAACGAATGCTCCACATGCGGGTTTCACATGCCACCAACTCCACATTCTCAGGCAACTTCAGCGCCACAGCCGTTTTCAGATAGCCCTCAATGCAAAGGCTCTAGACGCAAATATTGGTGTGAGAGCTAATTCAATCAAGGAAACACTGCATGTTGGTGAAGGGCATATTGAAGAAGGATCAGCCGAGTGGTTCTTGTGGGAGAACAACCTCCATTTGGCTCACTAACTTCACACACCATCAGGCTTCCAAGCAGCTCTCAAGGAAACTCAGTTTTCACACTCTATGCTTAGTGCCCTTTGAGTGCCTTATCTGGAAATGAACCTGGTAGAGCATCCCACACAAACGAATGCTCCACATGCGGGTTTCACATGCCACCAACTCCACATTCACAGGCAACTTCAGCGCCACAGCCGTTTGCAGATAGCCCTCAATGCAAAGGCTCTAGACGCAAATATTGGTGTGAGAGCTAATTCAATCAAGGAAACACTGCATGTTGGTGAAGGGCATATTGAAGAAGGATCAGCCGAGTGGTTCTTGTGGGAGAACAACTCCATTTGGCTCACTAACTTCACACACCATCAGGCTTCCAAGCAGCTCTCAAGGAAACTCAGTTTTCACACTCTATGCTTAGTGCCCTTTGAGTGCATTATCCAGGAATGAACCTGGTAGAGCATCCCACACAAACGAATGCTCCACATGCGGGTTTCACATGCCACCAACTCCACATTCACAGGCAACTTCAGCGCCACAGCCGTTTGCAGATAGCCCTCAATGCAAAGGCTCTAGACGCAAATATTTGTGTGAGAGCTAATTCAATCAAGGGAAACACTGCATGTTGGTGAAGGGCATATTGAAGAAGGATCAGCCGAGTGGTTCTTGTGGGAGAACAACTCCATTTGGCTCACTAACTTCACACACCATCAGGCTTCCAAGCAGCTCTCAAGGAAACTCAGTTTTCACACTCTATGCTTAGTGCCCTTTGAGTGCATTAGTCTAGAATGAAGCCTGGTAGAGCATCCCACACAAACGAATGCTCCACATGCGGGTTTCACATGCCACCAACTCCACATTCACAGGCAACTTCAGCGCCACAGCCGTTTTCAGATAGCCCTCAATGCAAAGGCTCTAGACGCAAATATTTGTGTGAGAGCTAATTCAATCAAGGAAACACTGCATGTTGGTGAAGGGCATATTGAAGAAGGATCAGCCGAGTGGTTCTTGTGGGAGAACAACTCCATTTGGCTCACTAACTTCACACACCATCAGGCTTCCAAGCAGCTCTCAAAGGAACTCAGTTTTCACACTCTATGCTTAGTGCCCTTTGTATGCCTAGGACTGAAATGAAGCTTG
>NW_026699226.1:0-78428 GCF_030435755.1 Ochotona princeps | reverse complement strand
GCTGATTCTTCTTCAATATGCCCTTCACCAACATGCAGTGTTTCCTTGATTGAATTAGCTCTCACACCAATATTTGCGTCTAGAGCCTTTGCATTGAGGGCTATCTGAAAACGGCTGTGGCGCTGAAGTTGCCTGTGAATGTGGAGTTGGTGGCATGTGAAACCCGCATGTGGAGCATTCGTTTGTGTGGGATGTTCTACCAGGTTCATTTCAGTGCTAGCCATACAAAGGGCACTAAGCATAGAGTGTGAAAACTGAGTTTCCTTGAGAGCTGCTTGGAAGCCTGATGGTGTGTGAAGTTAGTGAGCCAAATGGAGTTGTTCTCCCACAAGAACCACTCGGCTGATCCTTCTTCAATATGCCCTTCACCAACATGCAGTGTTTCCTTGATTGAATTAGCTCTCACACCAATATTTGCGTCTAGAGCCTTTGCATTGAGGGCTATCTGAAAACGGCTGTGGCGCTGAAGTTGCCTGTGAATGTGGAGTTGGTGGCATGTGAAACCCGCATGTGGAGCTTTCGTTTGTGTGGGATGCTCTACCAGGTTCATTCCTAGATAATGCACTCAAAGGGCACTAAGCATAGAGTGTGAAAACTGAGTTTCCTTGAGAGCTGTTTGGAAGCCTGATGGTGTGTGAAGTTAGTGAGCCAAATGGAGTTGTTCTCCCACAAGAACCACTCGGCTGATCCTTCTTCAATATGCCCTTCACCAACATGCAGTGTTTCCTTGATTGAATTAGCTCTCACACCAATATTTGCGTCTAGAGCCTTTGCATTGAGGGCTATCTGAAAACGGCTGTGGCGCTGAAGTTGCCTGTGAATGTGGAGTTGGTGGCATGTGAAACCCGCATGTGGAGCATTCGTTTGTGTGGGATGCTCTACCAGATTCATTTCAGTCCTAGCCATACAAAGGGCACTAAGCATAGAGTGTGAAAACTGAGTTTCCTTGAGAGCTGCTTGGAAGCCTGATGGTGTGTGAAGTTAGTGAGCCAAATGGAGTTGTTCTCCCACAAGAACCACTCGGCTGATCCTTCTTCAATATGCCCTTCACCAACATGCAGTGTTTCCTTGATTGAATTAGCTCTCACACCAATATTTGCGTCTAGAGCCTTTGCATTGAGGGCTATCTGAAAACGGCTGTGGCGCTGAAGTTGCCTGTGAATGTGGAGTTGGTGGCATGTGAAACCCGCATGTGGAGCATTCGTTTGTGTGGGATGCTCTACCAGGTTCATTCCTAGATAATGCACTCAAAGGGCACTAAGCATAGAGTGTGAAAACTGAGTTTCCTTGAGAGCTGCTTGGAAGCCTGATGGTGTGTGAAGTTAGTGAGCCAAATGGAGTTGTTCTCCCACAAGAACCACTCGTCTGATCCTTCTTCAATATGCCCTTCACCAACATGCAGTGTTTCCTTGATTGAATTAGCTCTCACACCAATATTTGCGTCTAGAGCCTTTGCATTGAGGGCTATCTGAAAACGGCTGTGGCGCTGAAGTTGCCTGTGAATGTGGAGTTGGTGGCATGTGAAACCCGCATGTGGAGCATTCGTTTGTGTGGGATGCTCTACCAGGTTCATTTCAGTGCTAGCCATACAAAGGGCACTAAGCATAGAGTGTGAAAACTGAGTTTCCTTGAGAGCTGCTTGGAAGCCTGATGGTGTGTGAAGTTAGTGAGCCAAATGGAGTTGTTCTCCCACAAGAACCACTCGGCTGATCCTTCTTCAATATGCCCTTCACCAACATGCAGTGTTTCCTTGATTGAATTAGCTCTCACACCGATATTTGCGTCTAGAGCCTTTGCATTGAGGGCTATCTGAAAATGGCTGTGGCGCTGAAGTTGCCTGTGAATGTGGAGTTGGTGGCATGTGAAACCCGCATGTGGAGCATTTGTTTGTGTGGGATGCTCTACCAGGTTCATTCCTAGATAATGCACTCAAAGGGCACTAAGCATAGAGTGTGAAAACTGAGTTTCCTTGAGAGCTGCTTGGAAGCCTGATGGTGTGTGAAGTTAGTGAGCCAAATGGAGTTGTTCTCCCACAAGAACCACTCGGCTGATCCTTCTTCAATATGCCCTTCACCAACATGCAGTGTTTCCTTGATTGAATTAGCTCTCACACCAATATTTGCGTCTAGAGCCTTTGCATTGAGGGCTATCTGAAAACGGCTGTGGCGCTGAAGTTGCCTGTGAATGTGGAGTTGGTGGCATGTGAAACCCGCATGTGGAGCATTCGTTTGTGTGGGATGCTCTACCAGATTCATTCCTAGATAATGCACTCAAAGGGCACTAAGCATAGAGTGTGAAAACTGAGTTTCCTTGAGAGCTGTTTGGAAGCCTGATGGTGTGTGAAGTTAGTGAGCCAAATGGAGTTGTTCTCCCACAAGAACCACTCGGCTGATTCTTCTTCAATATGCCCTTCACCAACATGCAGTGTTTCCTTGATTGAATTAGCTCTCACACCAATGTTTGCGTCTAGAGCCTTTGCATTGAGGGCTATCTGAAAACGGCTGTGGCGCTGAAGTTGCCTGTGAATGTGGAGTTGGTGTCATGTGAAACCCGCATGTGGAGCATTCGTTTGTGTGGGATGCTCTACCAGGTTCATTCCTAGATAATGCACTCAAAGGGCACTAAGCATAGAGTGTGAAAACTGAGTTTCCTTGACAGCTGCTTGGAAGCCTGATGGTGTGTGAAGTTAGTGAGCCAAATGGAGTTGTTCTCCCACAAGAACCACTCGGTTGATCCTTCTTCAATATGCCCTTCACCAACATGCCGTGTTTCCTTGATTGAATTAGCTCTCACACCAATATTTGCGTCTAGAGCCTTTGCATTGAGGGCTATCTGAAAACGGCTGTGGCGCTGAAGTTGCCTGTGAATGTGGAGTTGGTGGCATGTGAAACCCGCATGTGGAGCATTCGTTTGTGTGGGATGCTCTACCAGGTTCATTTCAGTCCTAGCCATACAAAGGGCACTAAGCATAGAGTGTGAAAACTGAGTTTCCTTGAGAGCTGCTTGGAAGCCTGATGGTGTGTGAAGTTAGTGAGCCAAATGGAGTTGTTCTCCCACAAGAACCACTCGGCTGATCCTTCTTCAATATGCCCTTCACCAACATGCAGTGTTTCCTTGATTGAATTAGCTCTCACACCAATATTTGCGTCTTGAGCCTTTGCATTGAGGGCTATCTGAAAACGGCTGTGGCGCTGAAGTTGCCTGTGAATGTGGAGTTGGTGGCATGTGAAACCCGCATGTGGAGCATTCGTTTGTGTGGGATGCTCTACCAGGTTCATTCATTTCACTCCTAGCCATACAAAGGGCACTAAGCATAGAGTGTGAAAACTGAGTTTCCTTGAGAGCTGCTTGGAAGCCTGATGGTGTGTGAAGTTAGTGAGCCAAATGGAGTTGTTCTCCCACAAGAACCACTCGGCTGATCCTTCTTCAATATGCCCTTCACCAACATGCAGTGTTTCCTTGATTGAATTAGCTCTCACACCAATATTTGCGTCTAGAGCCTTTGCATTGAGGGCTATCTGAAAACGGCTGTGGCGCTGAAGTTGCCTGTGAATGTGGAGTTGGTGGCATGTGAAACCCGCATGTGGAGCATTCGTTTGTGTGGGATGCTCTACCAGGTTCATTCCTAGATAATGCACTCAAAGGGCACTAAGCATAGAGTGTGAAAACTGAGTTTCCTTGAGAGCTGCTTGGAAGCCTGATGGTGTGTGAAGTTAGTGAGCCAAATGGAGTTGTTCTCCCACAAGAACCACTCGGCTGATCCTTCTTCAATATGCCCTTCACCAACATGCAGTGTTTCCTTGATTGAATTAGCTCTCACACCAATATTTGCGTCTAGAGCCTTTGCATTGAGGGCTATCTGAAAACGGCTGTGGCGCTGAAGTTGCCTGTGAATGTGGAGTTGGTGGCATGTGAAACCCGCATGTGGAGCATTCGTTTGTGTGGGATGCTCTACCAGGTTCATTTCAGTGCTAGCCATACAAAGGGCACTAAGCATAGAGTGTGAAAACTGAGTTTCCTTGAGAGCTGCTTGGAAGCCTGATGGTGTGTGAAGTTAGTGAGCCAAATGGAGTTGTTCTCCCACAAGAACCACTCGGCTGATCCTTCTTCAATATGCCCTTCACCAACATGCAGTGTTTTCCTTGATTGAATTAGCTCTCACACCAATATTTGCGTCTAGAGCCTTTGCATTGAGGGCTATCTGAAAACGGCTGTGGCGCTGAAGTTGCCTGTGAATGTGGAGTTGGTGGCATGTGAAACCCGCATGTGGAGCATTCGTTTGTGTGGGATGCTCTACCAGGTTCATTCATTTCACTCCTAGCCATACAAAGGGCACTAAGCATAGAGTGTGAAAACTGAGTTTCCTTGAGAGCTGCTTGGAAGCCTGATGGTGTGTGAAGTTAGTGAGCCAAATGGAGTTGTTCTCCCACAAGAACCACTCGGCTGATCCTTCTTCAATATGCCCTTCACCAACATGCAGTGTTTCCTTGATTGAATTAGCTCTCACACCAATATTTGCGTCTAGAGCCTTTGCATTGAGGGCTATCTGAAAACGGCTGTGGCGCTGAAGTTGCCTGTGAATGTGGAGTTGGTGGCATGTGAAACCCGCATGTGGAGCATTCGTTTGTGTGGGATGCTCTACCAGGTTCATTCCTAGATAATGCACTCAATGGGCACTAAGCATAGAGTGTGAAAACTGAGTTTCCTTGAGAGCTGCTTGGAAGCCTGATGGTGTGTGAAGTTAGTGAGCCAAATGGAGTTGTTCTCCCACAAGAACCACTCGGCTGATCCTTCTTCAATATGCCCTTCACCAACATGCAGTGTTTCCTTGATTGAATTAGCTCTCACACCAATATTTGCGTCTAGAGCCTTTGCATTGAGGGCTATCTGAAAACGGCTGTGGCGCTGAAGTTGCCTGTGAATGTGGAGTTGGTGGCATGTGAAACCCGCATGTGGAGCATTCGTTTGTGTGGGATGCTCTACCAGGTTCATTTCAGTGCTAGCCATATAAAGGGCACTAAGCATAGAGTGTGAAAACTGAGTTTCCTTGAGAGCTGCTTGGAAGCCTGATGGTGTGTGAAGTTAGTGAGCCAAATGGAGTTGTTCTCCCACAAGAACCACTCGGCTGATCCTTCTTCAATATGCCCTTCACCAACATGCAGTGTTTCCTTGATTGAATTAGCTCTCACACCAATATTTGCGTCTAGAGCCTTTGCATTGAGGGCTATCTGAAAACGGCTGTGGCGCTGAAGTTGCCTGTGAATGTGGAGTTGGTGGCATGTGAAACCCGCATGTGGAGCATTCGTTTGTGTGGGATGCTCTACCAGGTTCATTCCTAGATAATGCACTCAAAGGGCACTAAGCATAGAGTGTGAAAACTGAGTTTCCTTGAGAGCTGCTTGGAAGCCTGATGGTGTGTGAAGTTAGTGAGCCAAATGGAGTTGTTCTCCCACAAGAACCACTCGGCTGATCCTTCTTCAATATGCCCTTCACCAACATGCAGTGTTTCCTTGATTGAATTAGCTCTCACACCGATATTTGCGTCTAGAGCCTTTGCATTGAGGGCTATCTGAAAACGGCTGTGGCGCTGAAGTTGCCTGTGAATGTGGAGTTGGTGGCATGTGAAACCCGCATGTGGAGCATTCGTTTGTGTGGGATGCTCTACCAGGTTCATTCCTAGATAATGCACTCAAAGGGCACTAAGCATAGAGTGTGAAAACTGAGTTTCCTTGAGAGCTGCTTGGAAGCCTGATGGTGTGTGAAGTTAGTGAGCCAAATGGAGTTGTTCTCCCACAAGAACCACTCGGCTGATCCTTCTTCAATATGCCCTTCACCAACATGCAGTGTTTCCTTGATTGAATTAGCTCTCACACCGATATTTGCGTCTAGAGCCTTTGCATTGAGGGCTATCTGAAAACGGCTGTGGCGCTGAAGTTGCCTGTGAATGTGGAGTTGGTGGCATGTGAAACCCGCATGTGGAACATTCGTTTGTGTGGGATGCTCTACCAGATTCATTCCTAGATAATGCACTCAAAGGGCACTAAGCATAGAGTGTGAAAACTGAGTTTCCTTGAGAGCTGTTTGGAAGCCTGATGGTGTGTGAAGTTAGTGAGCCAAATGGAGTTGTTCTCCCACAAGAACCACTCGGCTGATTCTTCTTCAATATGCCCTTCACCAACATGCAGTGTTTCCTTGATTGAATTAGCTCTCACACCAATATTTGCGTCTAGAGCCTTTGCATTGAGGGCTATCTGAAAACGGCTGTGGCGCTGAAGTTGCCTGTGAATGTGGAGTTGGTGGCATGTGAAACCCGCATGTGGAGCTTTCGTTTGTGTGGGATGCTCTACCAGGTTCATTCCTAGATAATGCACTCAAAGGGCACTAAGCATAGAGTGTGAAAACTGAGTTTCCTTGACAGCTGCTTGGAAGCCTGATGGTGTGTGAAGTTAGTGAGCCAAATGGAGTTGTTCTCCCACAAGAACCACTCGGCTGATCCTTCTTCAATATGCCCTTCACCAACATGCAGTGTTTCCTTGATTGAATTAGCTCTCACACCGATATTTGCGTCTAGAGCCTTTGCATTGAGGGCTATCTGAAAACGGCTGTGGCGCTGAAGTTGCCTGTGAATGTGGAGTTGGTGGCATGTGAAACCCGCATGTGGAGCATTCGTTTGTGTGGGATGCTCTACCAGATTCATTCCTAGATAATGCACTCAAAGGGCACTAAGCATAGAGTGTGAAAACTGAGTTTCCTTGAGAGCTGTTTGGAAGCCTGATGGTGTGTGAAGTTAGTGAGCCAAATGGAGTTGTTCTCCCACAAGAACCACTCGGCTGATTCTTCTTCAATATGCCCTTCACCAACATGCAGTGTTTCCTTGATTGAATTAGCTCTCACACCAATATTTGCGTCTAGAGCCTTTGCATTGAGGGCTATCTGAAAACGGCTGTGGCGCTGAAGTTGCCTGTGAATGTGGAGTTGGTGGCATGTGAAACCCGCATGTGGAGCTTTCGTTTGTGTGGGATGCTCTACCAGGTTCATTCCTAGATAATGCACTCAAAGATCACTAAGCATAGAGTGTGAAAACTGAGTTTCCTTGACAGCTGCTTGGAAGCCTGATGGTGTGTGAAGTTAGTGAGCCAAATGGAGTTGTTCTCCCACAAGAACCACTCGGCTGATCCTTCTTCAATATGCCCTTCACCAACATGCCTTGTTTCCTTGATTGAATTAGCTCTCACACCAATATTTGCGTCTAGAGCCTTTGCATTGAGGGCTATCTGAAAACGGCTGTGGCGCTGAAGTTGCCTGTGAATGTGGAGTTGGTGGCATGTGAAACCCGCATGTGGAGCATTCGTTTGTGTGGGATGCTCTACCAGGTTCATTTCAGTCCTAGCCATACAAAGGGCACTAAGCATAGAGTGTGAAAACTGAGTTTCCTTGAGAGCTGCTTGGAAGCCTGATGGTGTGTGAAGTTAGTGAGCCAAATGGAGTTGTTCTCCCACAAGAACCACTCGGCTGATCCTTCTTCAATATGCCCTTCATCAACATGCAGTGTTTCCTTGATTGAATTAGCTCTCACACCAATATTTGCGTCTAGAGCCTTTGCATTGAGGGCTATCTGAAAACGGCTGTGGCGCTGAAGTTGCCTGTGAATGTGGAGTTGGTGGCATGTGAAACCCGCATGTGGAGCATTCGTTTGTGTGGGATGCTCTACCAGGTTCATTCCTAGATAATGCACTCAAAGGGCACTAAGCATAGAGTGTGAAAACTGAGTTTCCTTGAGAGCTGCTTGGAAGCCTGATGGTGTGTGAAGTTAGTGAGCCAAATGGAGTTGTTCTCCCACAAGAACCACTCGGCTGATCCTTCTTCAATATGCCCTTCACCAACATGCAGTGTTTCCTTGATTGAATTAGCTCTCACACCAATATTTGCGTCTAGAGCCTTTGCATTGAGGGCTATCTGAAAATGGCTGTGGCGCTGAAGTTGCCTGTGAATGTGGAGTTGGTGGCATGTGAAACCCGCATGTGGAGCATTCGTTTGTGTGGGATGCTCTACCAGGTTCATTCCTAGATAATGCACTCAAAGGGCACTAAGCATAGAGTGTGAAAACTGAGTTTCCTTGAGAGCTGCTTGGAAGCCTGATGGTGTGTGAAGTTAGTGAGCCAAATGGAGTTGTTCTCCCACAAGAACCACTCGGCTGATCCTTCTTCAATATGCCCTTCACCAACATGCAGTGTTTCCTTGATTGAATTAGCTCTCACACCAATATTTGCGTCTAGAGCCTTTGCATTGAGGGCTATCTGAAAACGGCTGTGGCGCTGAAATTGCCTGTGAATGTGGAGTTGGTGGCATGTGAAACCCGCATGTGGAGCATTCGTTTGTGTGGGATGCTCTACCAGGTTCATTTCAGTCCTAGCCATACAAAGGGCACTAAGCATAGAGTGTGAAAACTGAGTTTCCTTGAGAGCTGCTTGGAAGCCTGATGGTGTGTGAAGTTAGTGAGCCAAATGGAGTTGTTCTCCCACAAGAACCACTCGGCTGATCCTTCTTCAATATGCCCTTCACCAACATGCAGTGTTTCCTTGATTGAATTAGCTCTCACACCAATATTTGCGTCTTGAGCCTTTGCATTGAGGGCTATCTGAAAACGGCTGTGGCGCTGAAGTTGCCTGTGAATGTGGAGTTGGTGGCATGTGAAACCCGCATGTGGAGCATTCGTTTGTGTGGGATGCTCTACCAGGTTCATTCATTTCACTCCTAGCCATACAAAGGGCACTAAGCATAGAGTGTGAAAACTGAGTTTCCTTGAGAGCTGCTTGGAAGCCTGATGGTGTGTGAAGTTAGTGAGCCAAATGGAGTTGTTCTCCCACAAGAACCACTCGGCTGATCCTTCTTCAATATGCCCTTCACCAACATGCAGTGTTTCCTTGATTGAATTAGCTCTCACACCAATATTTGCGTCTAGAGCCTTTGCATTGAGGGCTATCTGAAAACGGCTGTGGCGCTGAAGTTGCCTGTGAATGTGGAGTTGGTGGCATGTGAAACCCGCATGTGGAGCATTCGTTTGTGTGGGATGCTCTACCAGGTTCATTCCTAGATAATGCACTCAAAGGGCACTAAGCATAGAGTGTGAAAACTGAGTTTCCTTGAGAGCTGCTTGGAAGCCTGATGGTGTGTGAAGTTAGTGAGCCAAATGGAGTTGTTCTCCCACAAGAACCACTCGGCTGATCCTTCTTCAATATGCCCTTCACCAACATGCAGTGTTTCCTTGATTGAATTAGCTCTCACACCAATATTTGCGTCTAGAGCCTTTGCATTGAGGGCTATCTGAAAACGGCTGTGGCGCTGAAGTTGCCTGTGAATGTGGAGTTGGTGGCATGTGAAACCCGCATGTGGAGCATTCGTTTGTGTGGGATGCTCTACCAGGTTCATTTCAGTGCTAGCCATACAAAGGGCACTAAGCATAGAGTGTGAAAACTGAGTTTCCTTGAGAGCTGCTTGGAAGCCTGATGGTGTGTGAAGTTAGTGAGCCAAATGGAGTTGTTCTCCCACAAGAACCACTCGGCTGATCCTTCTTCAATATGCCCTTCACCAACATGCAGTGTTTCCTTGATTGAATTAGCTCTCACACCAATATTTGCGTCTAGAGCCTTTGCATTGAGGGCTATCTGAAAACGGCTGTGGCGCTGAAGTTGCCTGTGAATGTGGAGTTGGTGGCATGTGAAACCCGCATGTGGAGCATTCGTTTGTGTGGGATGCTCTACCAGGTTCATTCATTTCACTCCTAGCCATACAAAGGGCACTAAGCATAGAGTGTGAAAACTGAGTTTCCTTGAGAGCTGCTTGGAAGCCTGATGGTGTGTGAAGTTAGTGAGCCAAATGGAGTTGTTCTCCCACAAGAACCACTCGGCTGATCCTTCTTCAATATGCCCTTCACCAACATGCAGTGTTTCCTTGATTGAATTAGCTCTCACACCAATATTTGCGTCTAGAGCCTTTGCATTGAGGGCTATCTGAAAACGGCTGTGGCGCTGAAGTTGCCTGTGAATGTGGAGTTGGTGGCATGTGAAACCCGCATGTGGAGCATTCGTTTGTGTGGGATGCTCTACCAGGTTCATTCCTAGATAATGCACTCAATGGGCACTAAGCATAGAGTGTGAAAACTGAGTTTCCTTGAGAGCTGCTTGGAAGCCTGATGGTGTGTGAAGTTAGTGAGCCAAATGGAGTTGTTCTCCCACAAGAACCACTCGGCTGATCCTTCTTCAATATGCCCTTCACCAACATGCAGTGTTTCCTTGATTGAATTAGCTCTCACACCAATATTTGCGTCTAGAGCCTTTGCATTGAGGGCTATCTGAAAACGGCTGTGGCGCTGAAGTTGCCTGTGAATGTGGAGTTGGTGGCATGTGAAACCCGCATGTGGAGCATTCGTTTGTGTGGGATGCTCTACCAGGTTCATTTCAGTGCTAGCCATATAAAGGGCACTAAGCATAGAGTGTGAAAACTGAGTTTCCTTGAGAGCTGCTTGGAAGCCTGATGGTGTGTGAAGTTAGTGAGCCAAATGGAGTTGTTCTCCCACAAGAACCACTCGGCTGATCCTTCTTCAATATGCCCTTCACCAACATGCAGTGTTTCCTTGATTGAATTAGCTCTCACACCAATATTTGCGTCTAGAGCCTTTGCATTGAGGGCTATCTGAAAACGGCTGTGGCGCTGAAGTTGCCTGTGAATGTGGAGTTGGTGGCATGTGAAACCCGCATGTGGAGCATTCGTTTGTGTGGGATGCTCTACCAGGTTCATTCCTAGATAATGCACTCAAAGGGCACTAAGCATAGAGTGTGAAAACTGAGTTTCCTTGAGAGCTGCTTGGAAGCCTGATGGTGTGTGAAGTTAGTGAGCCAAATGGAGTTGTTCTCCCACAAGAACCACTCGGCTGATCCTTCTTCAATATGCCCTTCACCAACATGCAGTGTTTCCTTGATTGAATTAGCTCTCACACCGATATTTGCGTCTAGAGCCTTTGCATTGAGGGCTATCTGAAAACGGCTGTGGCGCTGAAGTTGCCTGTGAATGTGGAGTTGGTGGCATGTGAAACCCGCATGTGGAGCATTCGTTTGTGTGGGATGCTCTACCAGGTTCATTCCTAGATAATGCACTCAAAGGGCACTAAGCATAGAGTGTGAAAACTGAGTTTCCTTGAGAGCTGCTTGGAAGCCTGATGGTGTGTGAAGTTAGTGAGCCAAATGGAGTTGTTCTCCCACAAGAACCACTCGGCTGATCCTTCTTCAATATGCCCTTCACCAACATGCAGTGTTTCCTTGATTGAATTAGCTCTCACACCGATATTTGCGTCTAGAGCCTTTGCATTGAGGGCTATCTGAAAACGGCTGTGGCGCTGAAGTTGCCTGTGAATGTGGAGTTGGTGGCATGTGAAACCCGCATGTGGAACATTCGTTTGTGTGGGATGCTCTACCAGATTCATTCCTAGATAATGCACTCAAAGGGCACTAAGCATAGAGTGTGAAAACTGAGTTTCCTTGAGAGCTGTTTGGAAGCCTGATGGTGTGTGAAGTTAGTGAGCCAAATGGAGTTGTTCTCCCACAAGAACCACTCGGCTGATTCTTCTTCAATATGCCCTTCACCAACATGCAGTGTTTCCTTGATTGAATTAGCTCTCACACCAATATTTGCGTCTAGAGCCTTTGCATTGAGGGCTATCTGAAAACGGCTGTGGCGCTGAAGTTGCCTGTGAATGTGGAGTTGGTGGCATGTGAAACCCGCATGTGGAGCTTTCGTTTGTGTGGGATGCTCTACCAGGTTCATTCCTAGATAATGCACTCAAAGGGCACTAAGCATAGAGTGTGAAAACTGAGTTTCCTTGAGAGCTGCTTGGAAGCCTGATGGTGTGTGAAGTTAGTGAGCCAAATGGAGTTGTTCTCCCACAAGAACCACTCGGCTGATCCTTCTTCAATATGCCCTTCACCAACATGCAGTGTTTCCTTGATTGAATTAGCTCTCACACCAATATTTGCGTCTAGAGCCTTTGCATTGAGGGCTATCTGAAAACGGCTGTGGCGCTGAAGTTGCCTGTGAATGTGGAGTTGGTGGCATGTGAAACCCGCATGTGGAGCATTCGTTTGTGTGGGATGCTCTACCAGGTTCATTCCTAGATAATGCACTCAAAGGGCACTAAGCATAGAGTGTGAAAACTGAGTTTCCTTGAGAGCTGCTTGGAAGCCTGATGGTGTGTGAAGTTAGTGAGCCAAATGGAGTTGTTCTCCCACAAGAACCACTCGGCTGATCCTTCTTCAATATGCCCTTCACCAACATGCAGTGTTTCCTTGATTGAATTAGCTCTCACACCAATATTTGCGTCTAGAGCCTTTGCATTGAGGGCTATCTGAAAACGGCTGTGGCGCTGAAATTGCCTGTGAATGTGGAGTTGGTGGCATGTGAAACCCGCATGTGGAGCATTCGTTTGTGTGGGATGCTCTACCAGGTTCATTTCAGTCCTAGCCATACAAAGGGCACTAAGCATAGAGTGTGAAAACTGAGTTTCCTTGAGAGCTGCTTGGAAGCCTGATGGTGTGTGAAGTTAGTGAGCCAAATGGAGTTGTTCTCCCACAAGAACCACTTGGCTCAATTTTCACACAGTGCGTTTTATGGCAAATACGCACAGAGTTACAAAGCAGGGTTTTCGTGCGAAACGGGTCTAATGGTGTAAGTGTGTGAGATTAGTGTCGTGAGTGGAGTTGGTCTCACACAAGAAACTCTCTGCCCATTGATGTTGAGTAAAAGCCTCATCCACATCCTGTGTTGTGTCCCTATAGCTAACATGTATTTAAAGCTGAAGTTGAAGGAAGAGACCTGCATTTCAAGGCTAGCTGAAAATTGCCTTGGCGATGAAGGTATCTCTGAACGTGGAGTTCATTGCATTTCAATGGAGCAGTTACTGCTTTGCTTTGTCTGGAATCTTATAAAGCTCAATTTCAACACAGTGCGTTTTATGGCAAATATGCTCAGTGTTACGAAATAGGGTTTTCGTGCGAAACGGGTCTAATGGTGATGGTGTGTGAGGTTAGTGACCTGAGTGGAGTTGGTCTCACACAAGAAACTCTCTGCCTATTGATGTTGAGTAAAAGCCTCATCCACATGCTGTTTAGTCCGTATAGCAAACATGTATTTAAAGCCGAAGTTGATGTAAGAGCCTTCCATTTCAAAGCTAACTGAAAATTGCCGTGGTGATGAAGTGCTCTCTGAACGTGGAGTTGGTTGCACTTCAATGGAGCAGTTACAGCTTTGCTTTGTGGTGTTTATGCAATAAACCAGTTTTCACTGCAATGCGTTCTATGACCATTACACACACTGTGACGAAACTGTTTTTTCGTGCGAAACGGGTGTAATGGTGATGGTGTGTGAGGTTAGTGACCTGAGTGGAGTTGGTCACACACAAGAAACATTGTGCCCTTTTGTGTTGAATAAAGCCTCATCCACATGCTGTGTTGTGTCCCTATAGCTAACATGTACTTGGTGCTGGAGCTCATGCCAGAGCCTTGCATTTCAAGGCTAGCTGAAAATTGCCTTGGCGATGGAAGTATCTCTGAACATGGAGTTCGTTGCCTTTCAATGGAGCAGTTGCAGCTTTGTTTTGTGTGGAATTCTCATAAAGCTCAATTTCAACACAGTGCGTTTTATGGCAAATATGCTCAGTGTTACGAAATAGGGTTTTCGTGCGAAACGGGTCTAATGGTGATGGTGTGTGAGATTAGTGTCGTGAGTGGAGTTGGTCTCACACAAGAAACTCTCTGCCCATTGATGTTGAGTAAAAGCCTCATCCACATGCTGTGTTCTGTCCCTATAACTACCATGTACTTGGTGCTGGAGCTGATGCCAGAGCCTTGCATTTCAAGGCTAACTGAAAATTGCAATGGCGATGAAGGTATCTCTGAACGTGGAGTTTATTGCATTTCAATGGAGCAGTTACAGCTTTGCTTTGTCTGGAATTCTCATAAAGCTCAATTTCAACACAGTGCGTTTTATGGCAAATACGCACAGAGTTACAAAGCAGGGTTTTCGTGCGAAACGGGTCTAATGGTGCAAGTGTGTGAGGTTAGTGACTTGAGTGGAGTTGGTCTCACACAAGAAACATTGTGCCATTTGTGTTGAATAAAGCCTCATCCACATGCTGTGTTGTGTCCCTATAGTTAACATGTACTTGGTGCTGGAGTTGATGCCAGAGCCTTGCATTTGAAGGCTAGCTGAAAATTGCCTTGGCGATGAAGGTATCTCTGAACGTGGAGTTCATTGCATTTCAATGGAGCAGTTACAGCTTTGCTTTGTCTGGAATTCTCATAAAGCTCAATTTCAACACAGTGCGTTTTATGGCAAATACGCACAGAGTTACAAAGCAGGGTTTTCGTGTGAAACGGGTCTAATGGTGCAAGTGTGTGAGGTTAGTGACTTGAGTGGAGTTGGTCTCACACAATAAACATTGTGCCATTTGTGTTGAATAAAGCCTCATCCACATGCTGTGTTGTGTCCCTATAGTTAACATGTACTTGGTGCTGGAGCTGATGCCAGAGACTTGCATTTCAAGGCTAGCTGAAAATTGCCTTGGCGATGGAAGTATCTCTGAACATGGAGTTCGTTGCATTTCAATGGAGCAGTTGCAGATTTGCTTTGTGTGGAATTCTCATAAAGCTCAATTTCAACACAGTGCGTTTTATGGCAAATATGCTCAGTGTTACGAAATAGGGTTTTCGTGCGAAACGGGTCTAATTGTGATGGTGTGTGAGATTAGTGTCGTGAGTGGAGTTGGTCTCACACAAGAAACTCTCTGCCCATTGATGTTGAGTAAAAGCCTCATCCACATGCTGTGTTGTGTCCCTATAGCGAACATGTATTTAAAGCTGAAGTTGAAGGAAGAGACCTGCATTCCAAGGCTAGCTGAAAATTGCCTTGGCGATGGAAGTATCTCTGAACGTGGAGTTCGTTGCATTTCAATGGAGCAGTTACAGCTTTGCTTTTTGTGGAATTCTCATAAAGCTCAATTTCAAAACAGTGCGTTTTATGACAAATACGCACAGAGTTACAAAGCAGGGTTTTCGTGCGAAACGGGCCTAATGGTGTAAGTGTGTGAGGTTAGCGACTTGAGTGGAGTAGGTCTCACACAAGAAACATTGTGCCCTTTCGTGTTGAGTGAACGCCTCATCCACATGCTGTGCTGTGTCCCTATAGCTAACATGTACTTGGTGCTGGAGCTGATGTCAGAGCCTTGCATTTCAAGGCTAGCTGAAAATTGCCTTGGCGATGGAAGTATCTCTGAACATGGAGTTCGTTGCATTTCAATGGAGCAGTTGCAGCTTTGCTTTGTGTGGAATTCTCATAAAGCTCAATTTCAAAACAGTGCGTTTTATGACAAATATGCACAGTGTTACGAAACAGGGTTTTCGTGCGAAACGGGTCTAATGGTGATGGTGTGTGAGGTTAGTGACCTGAGTGGAGTTGGTCTCACACAAGAAACTCTCTGCCCATTGATGTTGAGTAAAAGCCTCATCCACATGCTGTTTAGTCCGTATAGCGAACATGTATTTAAAGCCGAAGTTGATGTAAGAGCCTTCCATTTCAAAGCTAACTGAAAATTGCCGTGGTGATGAAGTGCTCTCTGAACGTGGAGTTGGTTGCACTTCAATGGAGCAGTTACAGCTTTGCTTTGTGGTGTATACGCAATAAATCAGTTTTCACTGCAATGCGTTCTATGACCATTACACACACTGTGACGAAACTGTTTTTTCGTGCGAAACGGGTGTAATGGTGATGGTGTGTGAGGTTAGTGACCTGAGTGGAGTTGGTCTCACACAAGAAACTCTCTGCCCATTGATACTGAGTAAAAGCCTCATCCACATGCTGTGTTGTGTCCGTATAGCTAGCATGCATTTAAAGCTGAAGTTGATGGAAGAGACCTGCATTTGAAGGCTAGCTGAGAATTGCCTTGGCGATGAAGGTATCTCTGAACGTGGAGTTCATTGCATTTCAATGGAGCAGTTACTGCTTTGCTTTGTCTGGAATCGTATAAAGCTCAATTTTCACACAGTGCGTTTTATGGCAAATACGCACAGAGTTACAAAGCAGGGTTTTCGTGCGCAACGGGTCTAATGGTGATGGTGTGTGAGATTAGTGTCGTGAGTGGAGTTGGTCTCACACAAGAAACTCTCTGCCCATTGATGTTGAGTAAAAGCCTCATCCACATGTTGTGCTGTGTCCCTATAGCTAACATGTATTTAAAGCTGAAGTTGAAGGAAGAGACCTGCATTTCAAGGCTAGCTGAAAATTGCCTTGGCGATGGAAGTATCTCTGAACGTGGAGTTCGTTGCATTTCAATGGAGCAGTTACAGCTTTGCTTTGTGTGGAATTCTCATAAAGCTCAATTTCAACACAGTGCGTTTTATGACAAATACGCACAGAGTTACAAAGCAGGGTTTTCGTGCGAAACGGGTCTAAAGGTGTAAGTGTATGAGATTAGTGTCGTGAGTGGAGTTGGTCTCACACAAGAAACATTGTGCCATTTAGTGTTGAGTAAAAGCCTCATCCACATGCTGTTTTGTGTCCCTATAGTTAACATGTACTTGGTGCTGGAGCTGATGCCAGAGCCTTGCATTTCAAGGCTAGCTGAAAATTGCCTTGGCGATGAAGGTATCTCTGAACGTGGAGTTCATTGCATTTCAATGGAGCAGTTACTGCTTTGCTTTTTCTGGAATCTTATAAAGCTCAATTTCAACACAGTGCGTTTTATGGCAAATATGCTCAGTGTTACGAAATAGGGTTTTCGTGCGAAACAGGTCTAATGGTGATGGTGTGTGAGGTTAGTGACCTGAGTGGAGTTGGTCTCACACAAGAAACTCTCTGCCCATTGATGTTGAGTAAAAGCCTCATCCACATGCTGTTTAGTCCGTATAGCAAACATGTATTTAAAGCCGAAGTTGATGTAAGAGCCTTCCATTTCAAAGCTAACTGAAAATTGCCGTGGTGATGAAGTGCTCTCTGAACGTGGAGTTGGTTGCACTTCAATGGAGCAGTTACAGCTTTGCTTTGTGGTGTTTATGCAATAAACCAGTTTTCACTGCAATGCGTTCTATGACCATTACACACACTGTGACGAAACTGTTTTTTCGTGCGAAACGGTTGTAATGGTGATGGTGTGTGAGGTTAGTGACCTGAGTGGAGTTGGTCACACACAAGAAACATTGTGCCCTTTTGTGTTGAATAAAGCCTCATCCACATGCTGTGTTGTGTCCGTATAGCTAGCATGCATTTAAAGCTGAAGTTGATGGAAGAGACCTGCATTTCAAGGCTAGCTGAAAATTGCCTTGGCGATGAAGGTATCTCTGAACGTGGAGTTCATTGTATTTCAATGGAGCAGTTACAGCTTTGCTTTGTCTGGAATTCTCATAAAGATCAATTTCAAAACAGTGCGTTTTATGACAAATATGCACAGTGTGACCAAAAGGGTTTTCGTGCGAAACGGGTCTAATGGTGTAAGTGTGTGAGGTTAGCGACTTGAGTGGAGTTGGTCTCACACAAGAAACATTGTGCCTTTCGTGTTGAGTAACAGCCTCATCCACATGCTGTGCTGTGTCCCTATAGCTAACATGAACTTGGTGCTGGAGCAGATGCCAGAGCCTTGCATTTCAAGGCTAGCTGAAAATTTCCTTGGCGATGGAAGTATCTCTGAACATGGAGTTCGTTGCATTTCAATGGAGCAGTTGCAGCTTTGCTTTGTGTGGAATTCTCATAAAGCTCAATTTCAACACAGTGCGTTATATGGCAAATATGCTCAGTGTTACGAAATAGGGTTTTCGTGCGAAACGGGTCTAATTGTGATGGTGTGTGAGATTAGTGTCGTGAGAGGAGTTCTTCTCACACAAGAAACTCTCTGCCCATTGATGTTGAGTAAAAGCCTCATCCACATGCTGTGTTGTGTCCGTATAGCTACCCTGTATTTAAAGTTGAAGTTGATGAAGGAGACCTGCATTTCAAGGCTAGCTGAAAATTGCCTTGGCGATGAAGGTATCTCTGAACGTGGAGTTCGTTGCATTTCAATGGAGCAGTTACTGCTTTGCTTTGTCTGGAATCGTATAAAGCTCAATTTTCACACAGTGCGTTTTATGGCAAATACGCACAGAGTTACAAGGCAGGGTTTTCGTGCGAAACGGGTCTAATGGTGATGGTGTGTGAGATTAGTGTCGTGAGTGGAGTTGGTCTCACACAAGAAATATTGTGCCCTTTCGTGTTGAGTGAACCCCTCATCCACATGCTGTGCTGTGTCCCTATAGCTAACATGTACTTGGTGCTGGAGCTGATGCCAGAGCCTTGCATTTCAAGGCTAGCTGAAAATTGCCTTGGCGATGGAAGTATCTCTGAACATGGAGTTCGTTGCATTTCAATGGAGCAGTTGCAGCTTTGCTTTGTGTGGAATTCTCATAAAGCTCAATTTCAACACAGTGCGTTTTATGACAAATATGCACAGTGTTACGAAACAGGGTTTTCGTGCGAAACGGGTCTAATGGTGATGGTGTGTGAGGTTAGTGACCTGAGTGGAGTTGGTCTCACACAAGAAACTCTCTGCACATTGATGTTGAGTAAAAGCCTCATCCACATGCTGTTTAGTCCGTATAGCGAACATGTATTTAAAGCCGAAGTTGATGTAAGAGGGTTCAATTTCAAAGCTAACTGAAAATTGCCGTGGTGATGAAGTGCTCTCTGAACGTGGAGTTCATTGCATTTCAATGGAGCAGTTACTGCTTTGCTTTGTCTGGAATCGTATAAAGCTCAATTTTCACGCAGTGCGTTTTATGGCAAATACGCACAGAGTTACAAAGCAGGGTTTACGTGAGAAACGGGTCTAATGGTGTAAATGTGTGAGATTAGTGTCGTGAGTGGAGTTGGTCTCACACAAGAAACTCTCTGCCCTATGATGTTGAGTAAAAGCCTCATCCACATGAGGTTAGTGACCTGAGTGGAGTTGGTCTCACACAAGAAACATTGTGCCATTTAGTGTTGAGTAAAAGCCTCATCCACATGCTGTTTTGTGTCCCTATAACTACCATGTATTTGGTGCTGGAGCTGATGCCAGAGCCTTGCATTTGAAGGCTAGCTG
Organism: Ochotona princeps; assembly: GCF_030435755.1. Taxonomy (NCBI): domain Eukaryota; kingdom Metazoa; phylum Chordata; class Mammalia; order Lagomorpha; family Ochotonidae; genus Ochotona; species Ochotona princeps. The sequence continues at coordinate 59,275 of NW_026699226.1, read as the reverse complement.
AAAATTGCCTTGGCGATGAAGGTATCTCTGAACGTGGAGTTCGTTGCATTTCAATGGAGCAGTTACAGCTTTGCTTTGTCTGGAATTCTCATAAAGCTCAATTTCAACACAGTGCGTTTTATGGCAAATACGCACAGAGTTACAAAGCAGGGTTTTCGTGCGAAACGGGTCTAATGGTGCAAGTGTGTGAGGTTAGTGACTTGAGTGGAGTTGGTCTCACACAAGAAACTCTCTGCCCATTGATGTTGAGTAAAAGCCTCATCCACATGCTGTGTTGTGTCCCTGTAGTTAACATGTACTTGGTGCTGGAGATGATGCCAGAGCCTTGCATTTCAAGGCTAGCTGAAAATTGCCTTGGCGATGAAGGTATCTCTGAACGTGGAGTTCATTGCATTTCAATGGAGCAGTTACTGCTTTGCTTTGTTTGGAATCTTATAAAGCTCAATTTCAACACAGTGCGTTTTATGGCAAATATGCACAGTGTTACGAAACAGGGTTTTCGTGCGCAACGGGTCTAATGGTGATGGTGTGTGAGGTTAGTGACCTGAGTGGAGTTGGTCTCACACAAGAAACTCTCTGCCCATTGATGTTGAGTAAAAGCCTCATCCACATGCTGTTTAGTCCGCATAGCAAACATGTATTTAAAGCCGAAGTTGATGTAAGAGCCTTCCATTTCAAAGCTAACTGAAAATTGCCGTGGTGATGAAGTGCTCTCTGAACGTGGAGTTGGTTGCACTTCAATGGAGCAGTTACAGCTTTGCTTTGTCTGGAATTCTCATAAAGCTCAATTTCAAAACAGTGCGTTTTATGACAAATATGCACAGTGTGACCAAAAGGGTTTTCCTGCGAAACGGGTCTAATGGTGTAAGTGTGTGAGGTTAGCGACTTGAGTGGAGTTGGTCTCACACAAGAAACATTGTGCCTTTCGTGTTGAGTAACAGCCTCATCCACATGCTGTGCTGTGTCCCTATAGCTAACATGTACTTGGTGCTGGAGCTGATGCCAGAGCCTTGCATTTCAAGGCTAGCTGAAAATTTCCTTGGCGATGGAAGTATCTCTGAACATGGAGTTCGTTGCATTTCAATGGAGCAGTTGCAGCTTTGCTTTGTGTGGAATTCTCATAAAGCTCAATTTCAACACAGTGCGTTTTATGGCAAATATGCTCAGTGTTACGAAATAGGGTTTTCGTGCGAAACGGGTCTAATTGTGATGGTGTGTGAGATTAGTGTCGTGAGAGGAGTTGGTCTCACACAAGAAACTCTCTGCAAATTGATGTTGAGTAAAAGCCTCATCCACATGCTGTGTTGTGTCCCTATAGCGAACATGTATTTAAAGCTGAAGTTGAAGGAAGAGACCTGCATTTCAAGGCTAGCTGAAAATTGCCTTGGCGATGGAAGTATCTCTGAACGTGGAGTTCGTTGCATTTCAATGGAGCAGTTACAGCTTTGCTTTGTCTGGAATTCTCATAAAGCTCAATTTCAAAACAGTGCGTTTTATGACAAATACGCACAGAGTTACAAAGCAGGGTTTTCGTGCGAAACGGGTCTAATGGTGTAAGTGTGTGAGGTTAGCGACTTGAGTGGAGTAGGTCTCACACAAGAAACATTGTGCCCTTTCGTGTTGAGTGAACGCCTCATCCACATGCTGTGTTGTGTCCCTATAGCTAACATGTACTTGGTGCTGGAGATGATGCCAGAGCCTTGCATTTCAAGGCTAGCTGAAAATTGCCTTGGCGATGGAAGTATCTCTGAACATGGAGTTCGTTGCATTTCAATGGAGCAGTTGCAGCTTTGCTTTGTGTGGAATTCTCATAAAGCTCAATTTCAAAACAGTGCGTTTTATGACAAATATGCACAGTGTTACGAAACAGCGTTTTCGTGCGAAACGGGTGTAATGGTGATGGTGTGTGAGGTTAGTGACCTGAGTGGAGTTGGTCTCACACAAGAAACTCTCTGCCCATTGATGTTGAGTAAAAGCCTCATCCACATGCTGTTTAGTCCGTATAGCGAACATGTATTTAAAGCCGAAGTTGATGTAAGAGCCTTCCATTTCAAAGCTAACTGAAAATTGCCGTGGTGATGAAGTGCTCTCTGAACGTGGAGTTGGTTGCACTTCAATGGAGCAGTTACATCTTTGCTTTGTGGTGTATACGCAATAAACCAGTTTTCACTGCAATGCGTTCTATGACCATTACACACACTGTGACGAAACTGTTTTTTCGTGCGAAATGGGTGTAATGGTGATGGTGTGTGAGGTTAGTGACCTGAGTGGAGTTGGTCTCACACAAGAAACTCTCTGCCCATTGATATTGAGTAAAAGCCTCATCCACATGCTGTGTTGTGTCCGTATAGCTACCATGTATTTAAAGCTGAAGTTGATGGAAGAGACCTGCATTTCAAGGCTAGCTGAAAATTGCCTTGGCGATGGAAGTATCTCTGAACGTGGAGTTCGTTGCATTTCAATGGAGCAGTTACAGCTTTGCTTTGTCTGGAATTCTCATAAAGCTCAATTTCAAAACAGTGCGTTTTATGACAAATACGCACAGAGTTACAAAGCAGGGTTTTCGTGCGAAACGGGTCTAATGGTGTAAGTGTGTGAGGTTAGCGACTTGAGTGGAGTAGGTCTCACACAAGAAACATTGTGCCCTTTCGTGTTGAGTGAACGCCTCATCCACATGCTGTGTTGTGTCCCTATAGCTAACATGTACTTGGTGCTGGAGATGATGCCAGAGCCTTGCATTTCAAGGCTAGCTGAAAATTGCCTTGGCGATGGAAGTATCTCTGAACATGGAGTTCGTTGCATTTCAATGGAGCAGTTGCAGCTTTGCTTTGTGTGGAATTCTCATAAAGCTCAATTTCAAAACAGTGCTTTTTATGACAAATATGCACAGTGTTACGAAACAGCGTTTTCGTGCGAAACGGGTCTAATGGTGATGGTGTGTGAGGTTAGTGACCTGAGTGGAGTTGGTCTCACCCAAGAAACTCTCTGCCCATTGATGTTGAGTAAAAGCCTCATCCACATGCTGTTTAGTCCGTATAGCGAACATGTATTTAAAGCCGAAGTTGATGTAAGAGCCTTCCATTTCAAAGCTAACTGAAAATTGCCGTGGTGATGAAGTGCTCTCTGAACGTGGAGTTGGTTGCACTTCAATGGAGCAGTTACATCTTTGCTTTGTGGTGTATACGCAATAAACCAGTTTTCACTGCAATGCGTTCTATGACCATTACACACACTGTGACGAAACTGTTTTTTCGTGCGAAATGGGTGTAATGGTGATGGTGTGTGAGGTTAGTGACCTGAGTGGAGTTGGTCTCACACAAGAAACTCTCTGCCCATTGATGTTGAGTAAAAGCCTCATCCACATGCTGTGTTGTGTCCGTATAGCTACCATGTATTTAAAGCTGAAGTTGATGGAAGAGACCTGCATTTGAAGGCTAGCTGAGAATTGCCTTGGCGATGAAGGTATCTCTGAACGTGGAGTTCATTGCATTTCAATGGAGCAGTTACTGCTTTGCTTTGTCTGGAATCGCATAAAGCTCAATTTTCACACAGTGCGTTTTATGGCAAATACGCACAGAGTTACAAAGCAGGGTTTTCGTGCGAAACGGGTCTAATGGTGATGGTGTGTGAGATTAGTGTCGTGAGTGGAGTTGGTCTCACACAAGAAACTCTCTGCCCATTGATGTTGAGTAAAAGCCTCATCCACATGCTGTGCTGTGTCCCTATAGCTAACATGTATTTAAAGCTGAAGTTGAAGGAAGAGACCTGCATTTCAAGGCTAGCTGAAAATTGCCTTGGCGATGGAAGTATCTCTGAATGTGGAGTTCGTTGCATTTCAATGGAGCAGTTACAGCTTTGCTTTGTCTGGAATTCTCATAAAGCTCAATTTCAACACAGTGCGTTTTATGGCAAATACGCACAGAGTTACAAAGCAGGGTTTTCGTGCGAAACGGGTCTAAAGGTGTAAGTGTATGAGATTAGTGTCGTGAGTGGAGTTGGTCTCACACAAAAAACATTGTGCCTTTTAGTGTTGAGTAAAAGCCTCATCCACATGCTGTGTTGTGTCCCTATAACTACCATGTACTTGGTGCTGGAGCTGATGCCAGAGCCTTGCATTTCAAGGCTAGCTGAAAATTGCCTTGGCGATGAAGGTATCTCTGAACGTGGAGTTCATTGCATTTCAATGGAGCAGTTACTGCTTTGCTTTGTCTGGAATTCTCATAAAGCTCAATTTCAACACAGTGCGTTTTATGGCAAATACGCACAGAGTTACAAAGCAGGGTTTTCGTGCGAAACGGGTCTAATGGTGCAAGTGTGTGAGGTTAGTGACTTGAGTGGAGTTGGTCTCACACAAGAAACTCTCTGCCCATTGATGTTGAGTAAAAGCCTCATCCACATGCTGTGTTGTGTCCCTATAGCTAACATGTATTTAAAGCTGAAGTTGATGGAGGAGACCTGCATTTCAAGGCTAGCTGAAAATTGCCTTGGCGATGAAGGTATCTCTGAACGTGGAGTTCATTGCATTTCAATGGAGCAGTTACTGCTTTGCTTTGTTTGGAATCTTATAAAGCTCAATTTCAACACAGTGCATTTTATGGCAAATACGCACAGAGTTACAAAGCAGGGTTTTCGTGCGAAACGATTCTAATGGTGCAAGTGTGTGAGGTTAGTGACTTGAGTGGAGTTGGTCTCACACAAGAAACATTGTGCCATTTGTGTTGAATAAAGCCTCATCCACATGCTGTGTTGTGTCCCTATAACTACCATGTACTTGGTGCTGGAGCTGATGCCAGAGCCTTGCATTTGAAGGCTAGCTGAAAATTGCCTTGGCGATGAAGGTATCTCTGAACGTGGAGTTCATTGCATTTCAATGGAGCAGTTACTGCTTTGCTTTGTTTGGAATCTTATAAAGCTCAATTTCAACACAGTGCGTTTTATGGCAAATATGCTCAGTGTTACAAAATAGGGTTTTCGTGCGCAACGGGTCTAATGGTGATGGTGTGTGAGGTTAGTGACCTGAGTGGAGTTGGTCTCACACAAGAAACTCTCTGCCCATTGATGTTGAGTAAAAGCCTCATCCACATGCTGTTTAGTCCGTATAGCAAACATGTATTTAAAGCCGAAGTTGATGTAAGAGCCTTCCATTTCAAAGCTAACTGAAAATTGCCGTGGTGATGAAGTGCTCTCTGAACGTGGAGTTGGTTGCACTTCAATGGAGCAGTTACAGCTTTGCTTTGTCTGGAATTCTCATAAAGCTCAATTTCAAAACAGTGCGTTTTATGACAAATATGCACAGTGTGACCAAAAGGGTTTTCCTGCGAAATGGGTCTAATGGTGTAAGTGTGTGAGGTTAGCGACTTGAGTGGAGTTGGTCTCACACAAGAAACATTGTGCCTTTCGTGTTGAGTAACAGCCTCATCCACATGCTGTGCTGTGTCCCTATAGCTAACATGTACTTGGTGCTGGAGCTGATGCCAGAGCCTTGCATTTCAAGGCTAGCTGAAAATTTCCTTGGCGATGGAAGTATCTCTGAACATGGAGTTCGTTGCATTTCAATGGAGCAGTTGCAGCTTTGCTTTGTGTGGAATTCTCATAAAGCTCAATTTCAACACAGTGCGTTTTATGGCAAATATGCTCAGTGTTACGAAATAGGGTTTTCGTGCGAAACGGGTCTAATTGTGATGGTGTGTGAGATTAGTGTCGTGAGAGGAGTTGGTCTCACACAAGAAACTCTCTGCCCATTGATGTTGAGTAAAAGCCTCATCCACATGCTGTGTTGTGTCCCTATAGCGAACATGTATTTAAAGCTGAAGTTGAAGGAAGAGACCTGCATTTCAAGGCTAGCTGAAAATTGCCTTGGCGATGGAAGTATCTCTGAACGTGGAGTTCGTTGCATTTCAATGGAGCAGTTACAGCTTTGCTTTGTCTGGAATTCTCATAAAGCTCAATTTCAAAACAGTGCGTTTTATGACAAATACGCACAGAGTTACAAAGCAGGGTTTTCGTGCGAAACGGGTCTAATGGTGTAAGTGTGTGAGGTTAGCGACTTGAGTGGAGTAGGTCTCACACAAGAAACATTGTGCCCTTTCGTGTTGAGTGAACGCCTCATCCACATGCTGTGTTGTGTCCCTATAGCTAACATGTACTTGGTGCTGGAGATGATGCCAGAGCCTTGCATTTCAAGGCTAGCTGAAAATTGCCTTGGCGATGGAAGTATCTCTGAACATGGAGTTCGTTGCATTTCAATGGAGCAGTTGCAGCTTTGCTTTGTGTGGAATTCTCATAAAGCTCAATTTCAAAACAGTGCTTTTTATGACAAATATGCACAGTGTTACGAAACAGCGTTTTCGTGCGAAACGGGTCTAATGGTGATGGTGTGTGAGGTTAGTGACCTGAGTGGAGTTGGTCTCACCCAAGAAACTCTCTGCCCATTGATGTTGAGTAAAAGCCTCATCCACATGCTGTTTAGTCCGTATAGCGAACATGTATTTAAAGCCGAAGTTGATGTAAGAGCCTTCCATTTCAAAGCTAACTGAAAATTGCCGTGGTGATGAAGTGCTCTCTGAACGTGGAGTTGGTTGCACTTCAATGGAGCAGTTACATCTTTGCTTTGTGGTGTATACGCAATAAACCAGTTTTCACTGCAATGCGTTCTATGACCATTACACACACTGTGACGAAACTGTTTTTTCGTGCGAAATGGGTGTAATGGTGATGGTGTGTGAGGTTAGTGACCTGAGTGGAGTTGGTCTCACACAAGAAACTCTCTGCCCATTGATGTTGAGTAAAAGCCTCATCCACATGCTGTGTTGTGTCCGTATAGCTACCATGTATTTAAAGCTGAAGTTGATGGAAGAGACCTGCATTTGAAGGCTAGCTGAGAATTGCCTTGGCGATGAAGGTATCTCTGAACGTGGAGTTCATTGCATTTCAATGGAGCAGTTACTGCTTTGCTTTGTCTGGAATCGTATAAAGCTCAATTTTCACACAGTGCGTTTTATGGCAAATACGCACAGAGTTACAAAGCAGGGTTTTCGTGCGAAACGGGTCTAATGGTGATGGTGTGTGAGATTAGTGTCGTGAGTGGAGTTGGTCTCACACAAGAAACTCTCTGCCCATTGATGTTGAGTAAAAGCCTCATCCACATGCTGTGCTGTGTCCCTATAGCTAACATGTATTTAAAGCTGAAGTTGAAGGAAGAGACCTGCATTTCAAGGCTAGCTGAAAATTGCCTTGGCGATGGAAGTATCTCTGAATGTGGAGTTCGTTGCATTTCAATGGAGCAGTTACAGCTTTGCTTTGTCTGGAATTCTCATAAAGCTCAATTTCAACACAGTGCGTTTTATGGCAAATACGCACAGAGTTACAAAGCAGGGTTTTCGTGCGAAACGGGTCTAAAGGTGTAAGTGTATGAGATTAGTGTCGTGAGTGGAGTTGGTCTCACACAAAAAACATTGTGCCTTTTAGTGTTGAGTAAAAGCCTCATCCACATGCTGTTTTGTGTCCCTATAACTACCATGTACTTGGTGCTGGAGCTGATGCCAGAGCCTTGCATTTCAAGGCTAACTGAAAATTGCCTTGGCGATGAAGGTATCTCTGAACGTGGAGTTCATTGCATTTCAATGGAGCAGTTACTGCTTTGCTTTGTCTGGAATTCTCATAAAGCTCAATTTCAACACAGTGCGTTTTATGGCAAATACGCACAGAGTTACAAAGCAGGGTTTTCGTGCGAAACGGGTCTAATGGTGCAAGTGTGTGAGGTTAGTGACTTGAGTGGAGTTGGTCTCACACAAGAAACTCTCTGCCCATTGATGTTGAGTAAAAGCCTCATCCACATGCTGTGTTGTGTCCCTATAGCTAACATGTATTTAAAGCTGAAGTTGATGGAGGAGACCTGCATTTCAAGGCTAGCTGAAAATTGCCTTGGCGATGAAGGTATCTCTGAACGTGGAGTTCATTGCATTTCAATGGAGCAGTTACTGCTTTGCTTTGTTTGGAATCTTATAAAGCTCAATTTCAACACAGTGCATTTTATGGCAAATACGCACAGAGTTACAAAGCAGGGTTTTCGTGCGAAAAGATTCTAATGGTGCAAGTGTGTGAGGTTAGTGACTTGAGTGGAGTTGGTCTCACACAAGAAACATTGTGCCATTTGTGTTGAATAAAGCCTCATCCACATGCTGTGTTGTGTCCCTATAACTACCATGTACTTGGTGCTGGAGCTGATGCCAGAGCCTTGCATTTGAAGGCTAGCTGAAAATTGCCTTGGCGATGAAGGTATCTCTGAACGTGGAGTTCATTGCATTTCAATGGAGCAGTTACTGCTTTGCTTTGTTTGGAATCTTATAAAGCTCAATTTCAACACAGTGCGTTTTATGGCAAATATGCTCAGTGTTACAAAATAGGGTTTTCGTGCGAAACGGGTCTAATGGTGATGGTGTGTGAGGTTAGTGACCTGAGTGGAGTTGGTCTCACACAAGAAACTCTCTGCCCATTGATGTTGAGTAAAAGCCTCATCCACATGCTGTTTAGTCCGTATAGCAAACATGTATTTAAAGCCGAAGTTGATGTAAGAGCCTTCCATTTCAAAGCTAACTGAAAATTGCCGTGGTGGTGAAGTGCTCTCTGAACGTGGAGTTGGTAGCACTTCAATGGAGCAGTTACAGCTTTGCTTTGTGGTGTTTATGCAATAAACCAGTTTTCACTGCAATGCGTTCTATGACCATTACACACACTGTGACGAAACTGTTATTTCGTGCGAAACGGGTGTAATGGTGATGGTGTGTGAGGTTAGTGACCTGAGTGGAGTTGGTCTCACACAAGAAACATTGTGCCCTTTCGTGTTGAGTAACAGCCTCATCCACATGCTGTGCTGTGTCCCTATAGCTAACATGTACTTGGTGCTGGAGCTGATGCCAGAGACTTGCATTTCAAGGCTAGCTGAAAATTGCCTTGGCGATGGAAGTATCTCTGAACATGGAGTTCGTTGCATTTCAATGGAGCAGTTGCAGCTTTGCTTTGTGTGGAATTCTCATAGCTCAATTTCAACACAGTGCGTTTTATGGCAAATATGTTCAGTGTTACGAAATAGGGTTTTCGTGCGAAACGGGTCTAATTGTGATGGTGTGTGAGATTAGTGTCGTGAGTGGAGTTGGTCTCACACAAGAAACTCTCTGCCCATTGATGTTGAGTAAAAGCCTCATCCACATGCTGTGTTGTGTCCCTATAGCTACCATGTATTTAAAGCTGAAGTTGAAGGAAGAGACCTGCATTTCAAGGCTAGCTGAAAATTGCCTTGGCGATGGAAGTATCTCTGAACGTGGAGTTCGTTGCATTTCAATGGAGCAGTTACAGCTTTGCTTTGTCTGGAATTCTCATAAAGCTCAATTTCAACACAGTGCGTTTTATAACAAATACGCACAGAGTTACAAAGCAGGGTTTTCGTGCGAAACGGGTCTAATGGTGCAAGTGTGTGAGGTTAGTGACTTGAGTGGAGTTGGTCTCACCAAAGAAACTCTCTGCCCATTGATGTTGAGTAAAAGCCTCATCCACATGCTGTTTAGTCCGTATAGCGAACATGTATTTAAAGCCGAAGTTGATGTAAGAGCCTTCCATTTCAAAGCTAACTGAAAATTGCCGTGGTGATGAAGTGCTCTCTGAACGTGGAGTTGGTTGCACTTCAATGGAGCAGTTACATCTTTGCTTTGTGGTGTATACGCAATAAACCAGTTTTCACTGCAATGCGTTCTATGACCATTACACACACTGTGACGAAACTGTTTTTTCGTGCGAAACGGGTGTAATGGTGATGGTGTGTGAGGTTAGTGACCTGAGTGGAGTTGGTCTCACACAAGAAACTCTCTGCCCATTGATGTTGAGTAAAAGCCTCATCCACATGCTGTGTTGTGTCCGTATAGCTACCATGTATTTAAAGCTGAAGTTGATGGAAGAGACCTGCATTTGAAGGCTAGCTGAGAATTGCCTTGGCGATGAAGGTATCTCTGAACGTGGAGTTCATTGCATTTCAATGGAGCAGTTACTGCTTTGCTTTGTCTGGAATCGTATAAAGCTCAATTTTCACACAGTGCGTTTTATGGCAAATACGCACAGAGTTACAAAGCAGGGTTTTCGTGCGAAACGGGTGTAATGGTGATGGTGTGTGAGATTAGTGTCGTGAGTGGAGTTGGTCTCACACAAGAAACTCTCTGCCCATTGATGTTGAATAAAAGCCTCATCCACATGCTGTGTTGTGTCCGTATAGCTACCATGTATTTAAAGCTGAAGTTGATGGAAGAGACCTGCATTTGAAGGCTAGCTGAGAATTGCCTTGGCGATGAAGGTATCTCTGAACGTGGAGTTCATTGCATTTCAATGGAGCAGTTACTGCTTTGCTTTGTCTGGAATCGTATAAAGCTCAATTTTCACACAGTGCGTTTTATGGCAAATACGCACAGAGTTACAAAGCATGGTTTTCGTGCGAAACGGGTCTAATGGTAATGGTGTGTGAGATTAGTGTCGTGAGTGGAGTTGGTCTCACACAAGAAACTCTCTGCCCATTGATGTTGAGTAAAAGCCTCATCCACATGCTGTGCTGTGTCCCTATAGCTAACATGTATTTAAAGCTGAAGTTGAAGGAAGAGACCTGCCTTTCAAGGCTAGCTGAAAATTGCCTTGGCGATGGAAGTATCTCTGAACGTGGAGTTCGTTGCATTTCAATGGAGCAGTTACAGCTTTGCTTTGTCTGGAATTCTCATAAAGCTCAATTTCAACACAGTGCGTTTTATGGCAAATACGCACAGAGTTACAAAGCAGGGTTTTCGTGCGAAACGGGTCTAAAGGTGTAAGTGTATGAGATTAGTGTCGTGAGTGAAGTTGGTCTCACACAAAAAACATTGTGCCTTTTAGTGTTGAGTAAAAGCCTCATCCACATGCTGTTTTGTGTCCCTATAACTACCATGTACTTGGTGCTGGAGCTGATGCCAGAGCCTTGCATTTCAAGGCTAACTGAAAATTGCCTTGGCGATGAAGGTATCTCTGAACGTGGAGTTCATTGCATTTCAATGGAGCAGTTACTGCTTTGCTTTGTCTGGAATTCTCATAAAGCTCAATTTCAACACAGTGCGTTTTATGGCAAATACGCACAGACTTACAAAGCAGGGTTTTCGTGCGAAACGGGTCTAATGGTGCAAGTGTGTGAGGTTAGTTACTTGAGTGGAGTTGGTCTCACACAAGAAACTCTCTGCCCATTGATGTTGAGTAAAAGCCTCATCCACATGCTGTGTTGTGTCCCTATAGCTAACATGTATTTAAAGCTGAAGTTGATGGAGGAGACCTGCATTTCAAGGCTAGCTGAAAATTGCCTTGGCGATGAAGGTATCTCTGAACGTGGAGTTCATTGCATTTCAATGGAGCAGTTACTGCTTTGCTTTGTTTGGAATCTTATAAAGCTCAATTTCAACACAGTGCATTTTATGGCAAATACGCACAGAGTTACAAAGCAGGGTTTTCGTGCGAAACGATTCTAATGGTGCAAGTGTGTGAGGTTAGTGACTTGAGTGGAGTTGGTCTCACACAAGAAACATTGTGCCATTTGTGTTGAATAAAGCCTCATCCACATGCTGTGTTGTGTCCCTATAACTACCATGTACTTGGTGCTGGAGCTGATGCCAGAGCCTTGCATTTGAAGGCTAGCTGAAAATTGCCTTGGCGATGAAGGTATCTCTGAACGTGGAGTTCATTGCATTTCAATGGAGCAGTTACTGCTTTGCTTTGTTTGGAATCTTATAAAGCTCAATTTCAACACAGTGCGTTTTATGGCAAATATGCTCAGTGTTACAAAATAGGGTTTTCGTGCGAAACGGGTCTAATGGTGATGGTGTGTGAGGTTAGTGACCTGAGTGGAGTTGGTCTCACACAAGAAACTCTCTGCCCATTGATGTTGAGTAAAAGCCTCATCCACATGCTGTTTAGTCCGTATAGCAAACATGTATTTAAAGCCGAAGTTGATGTAAGAGCCTTCCATTTCAAAGCTAACTGAAAATTGCCGTGGTGATGAAGTGCTCTCTGAACGTGGAGTTGGTAGCACTTCAATGGAGCAGTTACAGCTTTGCTTTGTGGTGTTTATGCAATAAACCAGTTTTCACTGCAATGCGTTCTATGACCATTACACACACTGTGACGAAACTGTTATTTAGTGCGAAACGGGTGTAATGGTGATGGTGTGTGAGGTTAGTGACCTGAGTGGAGTTGGTCTCACACAAGAAACATTGTGCCCTTTCGTGTTGAGTAACAGCCTCATCCACATGCTGTGCTGTGTCCCTATAGCTAACATGTACTTGGTGCTGGAGCTGATGCCAGAGACTTGCATTTCAAGGCTAGCTGAAAATTGCCTTGGCGATGGAAGTATCTCTGAACATGGAGTTCGTTGCATTTCAATGGAGCAGTTGCAGCTTTGCTTTGTGTGGAATTCTCATAAAGCTCAATTTCAACACAGTGCGTTTTATGACAAATATGCACAGTGTTACGAAACAGGGTTTTCGTGCGAAACGGGTCTAATGGTGATGGTGTGTGAGGTTAGTGACCTGAGTGGAGTTGGTCTCACACAAGAAACTCTCTGCACATTGATGTTGAGTAAAAGCCTCATCCACATGCTGTTTAGCCCGTATAGCGAACATGTATTTAAAGCCGAAGTTGATGTAAGAGGGTTCAATTTCAAAGCTAACTGAAAATTGCCGTGGTGATGAAGTGCTCTCTGAACGTGGAGTTCATTGCATTTCAATGGAGCAGTTACTGCTTTGCTTTGTCTGGAATCGTATAAAGCTCAATTTTCACACAGTGCGTTTTATGGCAAATACGCACAGAGTTACAAAGCAGGGTTTTCGTGCGAAACGGGTCTAATGGTGATGGTGTGTGAGATTAGTGTCGTGAGTGGAGTTGGTCTCACACAAGAAACTCTCTGCCCATTGATGTTGAGTAAAAGCCTCATCCCCATGCTGTGTTGTGTCCGTATAGCTACCATGTATTTAAAGCTGAAGTTGATGGAGGAGACCTGCATTTCAAGGCTAGCTGAAAATTGCCTTGGCGATGAAGGTATCTCTGAACGTGGAGTTCATTGCATTTCAATGGAGCAGTTACTGCTTTGCTTTGTCTGGAATCGTATAAAGCTCAATTTTCACGCAGTGCGTTTTATGGCAAATACGCACAGAGTTACAAAGCAGGGTTTACGTGAGAAACGGGTCTAATGGTGTAAATGTGTGAGATTAGTGTCGTGAGTGGAGTTGGTCTCACACAAGAAACTCTCTGCCCTATGATGTTGAGTAAAAGCCTCATCCACATCAGGTTAGTGACCTGAGTGGAGTTGGTCTCACACAAGAAACATTGTGCCATTTAGTGTTGAGTAAAAGCCTCATCCACATGCTGTGTTGTGTCCCTATAGCTAACATGTACTTGGTGCTGGAGCTGATGCCAGAGCCTTGCATTTGAAGGCTAGCTGAAAATTGCCTTGGCGATGAAGGTATCTCTGAACGTGGAGTTCGTTGCATTTCAATGGAGCAGTTACAGCTTTGCTTTGTCTGGAATTCTCATAAAGCTCAATTTCAACACAGTGCGTTTTATGGCAAATTCGCACAGAGTTACAAAGCAGGGTTTTCGTGCGAAACGGGTCTAATGGTGCAAGTGTGTGAGGTTAGTGACTTGAGTGGAGTTGGTCTCACACAAGAAACTCTCTGCCCATTGATGTTGAGTAAAAGCCTCATCCACATGCTGTGTTGTGTCCCTATAGTTAACATGTACTTGGTGCTGGAGCTGATGCCAGAGCCTTGCATTTCAAGGCTAGCTGAAAATTGCCTTGGCGATGAAGGTATCTCTGAACGTGGAGTTCATTGCATTTCAATGGAGCAGTTACTGCTTTGCTTTGTTTGGAATCTTATAAAGCTCAATTTCAACACAGTGCGTTTTATGGCAAATATGCACAGTGTTACGAAATAGGGTTTTCGTGCGCAACGGGTCTAATGGTGATGGTGTGTGAGGTTAGTGACCTGAGTGGAGTTGGTCTCACACAAGAAACTCTCTGCCCATTGATGTTGAGTAAAAGCCTCATCCACATGCTGTTTAGTCCGTATAGCAAACATGTATTTAAAGCCGAAGTTGATGTAAGAGCCTTCCATTTCAAAGCTAACTGAAAATTGCCGTGGTGATGAAGTGCTCTCTGAACGTGGAGTTGGTTGCACTTCAATGGAGCAGTTACAGCTTTGCTTTGTGGTGTTTATGCAATAAACCAGTTTTCACTGCAATGCGTTCTATGACCATTACACACACTGTGACGAAACTGTTTTTTCGTGCGAAACGGGTGTAATGGTGATGGTGTGTGAGGTTAGTGACCTGAGTGGAGTTGGTCACACACAAGAAACATTGTGCCCTTTTGTGTTGAATAAAGCCTCATCCACATGCTGTGTTGTGTCCGTATAGCTAGCATGCATTTAAAGCTGAAGTTGATGGAAGAGACCTGCATTTCAAGGCTAGCTGAAAATTGCCTTGGCGATGAAGGTATCTCTGAACGTGGAGTTCATTGTATTTCAATGGAGCAGTTACAGCTTTGCTTTGTCTGGAATTCTCATAAAGATCAATTTCAAAACAGTGCGTTTTATGACAAATATGCACAGTGTGACCAAAAGGGTTTTCGTGCGAAACGGGTCTAATGGTGTAAGTGTGTGAGGTTAGCGACTTGAGTGGAGTTGGTCTCACACAAGAAACATTGTGCCTTTCGTGTTGAGTAACAGCCTCATCCACATGCTGTGCTGTGTCCCTATAGCTAACATGAACTTGGTGCTGGAGCAGATGCCAGAGCCTTGCATTTCAAGGCTAGCTGAAAATTTCCTTGGCGATGGAAGTATCTCTGAACATGGAGTTCGTTGCATTTCAATGGAGCAGTTGCAGCTTTGCTTTGTGTGGAATTCTCATAAAGCTCAATTTCAACACAGTGCGTTTTATGGCAAATATGCTCAGTGTTACGAAATAGGGTTTTCGTGCGAAACGGGTCTAATTGTGATGGTGTGTGAGATTAGTGTCATGAGAGGAGTTGGTCTCACACAAGAAACTCTCTGCCCATTGATGTTGAGTAAAAGCCTCATCCACATGCTGTGTTGTGTCCGTATAGCTACCCTGTATTTAAAGTTGAAGTTGATGAAGGAGACCTGCATTTCAAGGCTAGCTGAAAATTGCCTTGGCGATGAAGGTATCTCTGAAAGTGGAGTTCATTGCATTTCAATGGAGCAGTTACTGCTTTGCTTTGTCTGGAATCGTATAAAGCTCAATTTTCACACAGTGCGTTTTATGGCAAATACGCACATAGTTACAAAGCAGGGTTTTCGTGCGAAACGGGTCTAATGGTGATGGTGTGTGAGATTAGTGTCGTGAGTGGAGTTGGTCTCACACAAGAAATATTGTGCCCTTTCGTGTTGAGTGAACGCCTCATCCACATGCTGTGCTGTGTCCCTATAGCTAACATGTACTTGGTGCTGGAGCTGATGCCAGAGCCTTGCATTTCAAGGCTAGCTGAAAATTGCCTTGGCGATGGAAGTATCTCTGAACATGGAGTTCGTTGCATTTCAATGGAGCAGTTGCAGCTTTGCTTTGTGTGGAATTCTCATAAAGCTCAATTTCAACACAGTGCGTTTTATGACAAATATGCACAGTGTTACGAAACAGGGTTTTCGTGCGAAACGGGTCTAATGGTGATGGTGTGTGAGGTTAGTGACCTGAGTGGAGTTGGTCTCACAGAAGAAACTCTCTGCACATTGATGTTGAGTAAAAGCCTCATCCACATGCTGTTTAGTCCGTATAGCGAACATGTATTTAAAGCCGAAGTTGATGTAAGAGGGTTCAATTTCAAAGCTAACTGAAAATTGCCGTGGTGATGAAGTGCTCTCTGAACGTGGAGTTCATTGCATTTCAATGGAGCAGTTACTGCTTTGCTTTGTCTGGAATCGTATAAAGCTCAATTTTCACACAGTGCGTTTTATGGCAAATACGCACAGAGTTACAAAGCAGGGTTTTCGTGCGAAACGGGTCTAATGGTGTAAATGTGTGAGATTAGTGTCGTGAGTGGAGTTGGTCTCACACAAGAAACTCTCTGCCCTATGATGTTGAGTAAAAGCCTCATCCACATGAGGTTAGTGACCTGAGTGGAGTTGGTCTCACACAAGAAACATTGTGCCATTTAGTGTTGAGTAAAAGCCTCATCCACATGCTGTTTTGTGTCCCTATAGCTAACATGTACTTGGTGCTGGAGCAGATGCCAGAGCCTTGCATTTCAAGGCTAGCTGAAAATTGCCTTGGCGATGAAGGTATCTCTGAACGTGGAGTTCGTTGCATTTCAATGGAGCAGTTACAGCTTTGCTTTGTCTGGAATTCTCATAAAGCTCAATTTCAACACAGTGCGTTTTATGGCAAATACACACAGAGTTACAAAGCAGGGTTTTCGTGCGAAACGGGTCTAATGGTGCAAGTGTGTGAGGTTAGTGACTTGAGTGGAGTTGGTCTCACACAAGAAACTCTCTGCCCATTGATGTTGAGTAAAAGCCTCATCCACATGCTGTGTTGTGTCCCTATAGTTAACATGTACTTGGTGCTGGAGCTGATGCCAGAGCCTTGCATTTCAAGGCGAGCTGAAAATTGCCTTGGCGATGAAGGTATCTCTGAACGTGGAGTTCATTGCATTTCAATGGAGCAGTTACTGCTTTGCTTTGTTTGGAATCTTATAAAGCTCAATTTCAACACAGTGCATTTTATGGCAAATATGCACAGTGTTACGAAATAGGGTTTTCGTGCGCAACGGGTCTAATGGTGATGGTGTGTGAGGTTAGTGACCTGAGTGGAGTTGGTCTCACACAAGAAACTCTCTGCCCATTGATGTTGAATAAAAGCCTCATCCACATGCTGTTTAGTCCGTATAGCAAACATGTATTTAAAGCCGAAGTTGATGTAAGAGCCTTCCATTTCAAAGCTAACTGAAAATTGCCGTGGTGATGAAGTGCTCTCTGAACGTGGAGTTGGTTGCACTTCAATGGAGCAGTTACAGCTTTGCTTTGTGGTGTTTATGCAATAAACCAGTTTTCACTGCAATGCGTTCTATGACCATTACACACACTGTGACGAAACTGTTTTTTCGTGCGAAACGGATGTAATGGTGATGGTGTGTGAGGTTAGTGACCTGAGTGGAGTTGGTCACACACAAGAAACATTGTGCCCTTTTGTGTTGAATAAAGCCTCATCCACATGCTGTGTTGTGTCCGTATAGCTAGCATGCATTTAAAGCTGAAGTTGATGGAAGAGACCTGCATTTCAAGGCTAGCTGAAAATTGCCTTGGCGATGAAGGTATCTCTGAACGTGGAGTTCATTGTATTTCAATGGAGCAGTTACAGCTTTGCTTTGTCTGGAATTCTCATAAAGCTCAATTTCAAAACAGTGCGTTTTATGACAAATATGCACAGTGTGACCAAAAGGGTTTTCGTGCGAAACGGGTCTAATGGTGTAAGTGTGTGAGGTTAGCGACTTGAGTGGAGTTGGTCTCACACAAGAAACATTGTGCCTTTCGTGTTGAGTAACAGCCTCATCCACATGCTGTGCTGTGTCCCTATAGCTAACATGTACTTGGTGCTGGAGCAGATGCCAGAGACTTGCATTTCAAGGCTAGCTGAAAATTTCCTTGGCGATGGAAGTATCTCTGAACATGGAGTTCGTTGCATTTCAATGGAGCAGTTGCAGCTTTGCTTTGTGTGGAATTCTCATAAAGCTCAATTTCAACACAGTGCGTTTTATGGCAAATATGCTCAGTGTTACGAAATAGGGTTTTCGTGCGAAACGGGTCTAACTGTGATGGTGTGTGAGATTAGTGTCGTGAGAGGAGTTGGTCTCACACAAGAAACTCTCTGCCCATTGATGTTGAGTAAAAGCCTCATCCACATGCTGTGTTGTGTCCCTATAGCGAACATGTATTTAAAGCTGAAGTTGAAGGAAGAGACCTGCATTTCAAGGCTAGCTGAAAATTGCCTTGGCGATGGAAGTATCTCTGAACGTGGAGTTCGTTGCATTTCAATGGAGCAGTTACAGCTTTGCTTTGTCTGGAATTCTCATAAAGCTCAATTTCAACACAGTGCGTTTTATGACAAATACGCACAGAGTTACAAAGCAGGGTTTTCGTGCGAAACGGGTCTAATGGTGATGGTGTGTGAGATTAGTGACCTGAGTGGAGTTGGTCTCACACAAGAAACTCCTTGCCCATTGATGTTGAGTACAAGCCTCATCCACATGCTGTGTTGTGTCCGTATAGCTACCATGTATTTAAAGCTGAAGTTGATGGAAGAGACCTGCATTTCAAGGCTAGCTGAAAATTGCCTTGGCGATGGAAGTATCTCTGAACGTGGAGTTCATTGCATTTCAATGGAGCAGTTACTGCTTTGCTTTGTCTGTAATCTTATAAAGCTCAATTTCAACACAGTGCGTTTTATGCCAAATACGCACAGAGTTACAAAGCAGGGTTTACGTGCGAAACGGGTCTAAAGGTGTAAGTGTATGAGATTAGTGTCGTGAGTGGAGTTGGTCTCACACAAGAAACATTGTGCCATTTAGTGTTGAGTAAAAGCCTCATCCACATGCTGTTTTGTGTCCCTATAGCTACCATGTACTTTGTGCTGGAGCTGATGCCAGAGCCTTGCATTTCAAGGCTAACTGAAAATTGCCTTGGCGATGAAGGTATCTCTGAACGTGGAGTTCATTGCATTTCAATGGAGCAGTTACTGCTTTGCTTGTCTGGAATCGTATAAAGCTCAATTTTCACACAGTGCGTTTTATGGCAAATACGCACAGAGTTACAAAGCAGGGTTTTCGTGCGAAACAGGTCTAATTGTGATGGTGTGTGAGATTAGTGTCGTGAGTGGAGTTGGTCTCACACAAGAAACTCTCTGCCCATTGATGTTGAGTAAAAGCCTCATCCACATGCTGTGTTGTGTCCGTATAGCTACCATGTATTTAAAGCTGAAGTTGAAGGAAGAGACCTGCATTTCAAGGCTAGCTGAAAATTGCCTTGGCGATGGAAGTATCTCTGAACGTGGAGTTCGTTGCATTTCAATGGAGCAGTAACAGCTTTGCTTTTTGTGGAATTCTCATAAAGCTCAATTTCGACACAGTGCGTTTTATGACATATATGCACAGTGTGACCAAACAGGGTTTTCGTGCGAAACGGGTCTAATGGTGTAAGTGTGTGAGGTTGGAGACTTGAGTGGAGTTGGTCTCACACAAGAAACATTGTGCCTTTCGTGTTGAGTAACAGCCTCATCCACATGCTGTGCTGTGTCCCTATAGCTACCATGTACTTGGTGCTGGAGCAGATGCCAGAGCCTTGCATTTCAAGGCTAGCTGAAAATTGCCTTGGCGATGGAAGTATCTCTGAACATGGATTTCGTTGCATTTCAATGGAGCAGTTATAGCTTTGCTTTTTGAGAATTCTCATAAAGCTCAATTTCAAAACAGTGCGTTTTATGACAAATATGCACAGTGTGACCAAACAGGGTTTTCGTGCGAAACGGGTCTAATGGTGTAAGTGTGTGAGGTTAGCGACTTGAGTGGAGTTGGTCTCTCACAAGAAACATTGTGCCCTTTCGTGTTGAGTGAACTCCTCATCCACATGCTGTGTTGTGTCCCTATAGCTACCATGTACTTGGTCCTGGAGCTGATGCCATTGCCTTGCATTTCAAGGCTAGCTGAAAATTGCCTTGGCGATGAAGGTATCTCTGAACGTGGAGTTCATTGTATTTCAAT
Source organism: Ochotona princeps (assembly GCF_030435755.1). Taxonomy (NCBI): domain Eukaryota; kingdom Metazoa; phylum Chordata; class Mammalia; order Lagomorpha; family Ochotonidae; genus Ochotona; species Ochotona princeps. The sequence continues at coordinate 39,459 of NW_026699226.1, read as the reverse complement.
GGAGCAGTTATAGCTTTGCTTTGTCTGGAATTCTCATAAAGCTCAAATTCAAAAGAGTGCGTTTTATGACAAATATGCACAGTGTGACCAAAAGGGTTTTCGTGCGCAACGGGTCTAATGGTGATGGTGTGTGAGGTTAGCGACTTGAGTGGAGTAGGTCTCTCACAAGAAACATTGTGCCTTTCCTGTTGAGTAACAGCCTCATCCACATGCTGTGCTGTGTCCCTATAGCTAACATGTACTTGGTGCTGGAGCAGATGCCAGAGCCTTGCATTTCAAGGCTAGCTGAAAATTGCCTTGGCGATGGAAGTATCTCTGAACATGGAGTTCGTTGCATTTCAATGGAGCAGTTGCAGCTTTGCTTTTTGTGGAATTCTCATAAAGCTCAATTTCAACACAGTGCGTTTTATGGCAAATATGCTCAGTGTTACGAAACAGGGTTTTCGTGCGCAACGGGTCTAATGGTGATGGTGTGTGAGGTTAGTGACCTGAGTGGAGTTGGTCTCACACAAGAAACTCTCTGCCCATTGATGTTGAGTACAAGCCTCATCCACATGCTGTGTTGTGTCCGTATAGCTACCATCTATTTAAAGCTGAAGTTGAAGGAAGAGACCTGCCTTTCAAGGCTAGCTGAAAATTGCCTTGGCGATGAAGGTATCTCTGAACGTGGAGTTCATTGCATTTCAATGGAGCAGTTACTGCTTTGCTTTGTCTGGAATTCTCATAAAGCTCAATTTCAACACAGTGCGTTTTATGACAAATATGCACAGTGTGACCAAAGAGGGTTTTTGTGCGAAACGGGTCTAATGGTGTAAGTGTGTGAGGTTAGAAACCTGAGTGGAGTTGGTCTCACACAAGAAACATTGTGCCCTTTCGTGTTGAGTAACAGCCTCATCCACATGCTGTGTTGTGTCCCTATAGCTAACATGTACTTGGTGCTGGAGCTGATGCCAGAGCCTTGCATTTCAAGGCTAGCTGAAAATTGCCTTGGCGATGGAAGTATCTCTGAACATGGAGTTCGTTGCATTTCAATGGAGCAGTTGCAGCTTTGCTTTGTGTGGAATTCTCATAAAGCTCAATTTCAACACAGTGCGTTTTATGGCAAATATGCTCAGTGTTATGAAACAGGGTTTTCGTGCGCAACGGGTCTAATGGTGATGGTGTGTGAGGTTAGTGACCTGAGTGGAGTTGGTCTCACACAAGAAACTCTCTGCCCATTGATGTTGAGTAAAAGCCTCATCCACATGCTGTTTTGTGTCCCTATAGCTACCATGTACTTTGTGCTGGAGCTGATGCCAGAGCCTTCCATTTCAAGGCTAGCTGAAAATTGCCTTGGCGATGAAGGTATCTCTGAACGTGGAGTTCATTGCATTTCAATGGAGCAGTTACTGCTTTGCTTGTCTGGAATCGTATAAAGCTCAATTTTCACACAGTGCGTTTTATGGCAAATACGCACAGAGTTACAAAGCAGGGTTTTCGTGCGAAACAGGTCTAATTGTGATGGTGTGTGAGATTAGTGTCGTGAGTGGAGTTGGTCTCACACAAGAAACTCTCTGCCCATTGATGTTGAGTAAAAGCCTCATCCACATGCTGTGTTGTGTCCGTATAGCTACCATGTATTTAAAGCTGAAGTTGAAGGAAGAGACCTGCATTTCAAGGCTAGCTGAAAATTGCCTTGGCGATGGAAGTATCTCTGAACGTGGAGTTCGTTGCATTTCAATGGAGCAGTTACAGCTTTGCTTTTTGTGGAATTCTCATAAAGCTCAATTTCGACACAGTGCGTTTTATGACAAATATGCACAGTGTGACCAAACAGGGTTTTCGTGCGAAACGGGTCTAATGGTGTAAGTGTGTGAGGTTGGAGACTTGAGTGGAGTTGGTCTCACACAAGAAACATTGTGCCTTTCGTGTTGAGTAACAGCCTCATCCACATGCTGTGCTGTGTCCCTATAGCTACCATGTACTTGGTGCTGGAGCAGATGCCAGAGCCTTGCATTTCAAGGCTAGCTGAAAATTGCCTTGGCGATGGAAGTATCTCTGAACATGGAGTTCGTTGCATTTCAATGGAGCAGTTGCAGCTTTGCTTTTTGTGGAATTCTCATAAAGCTCAATTTCAAAACAGTGCGTTTTATGACAAATATGCACAGTGTGACCAAACAGGGTTTTCGTGCGAAACGGGTCTAATGGTGTAAGTGTGTGAGGTTAGCGACTTGAGTGGAGTTGGTCTCTCACAAGAAACATTGTGCCCTTTCGTGTTGAGTGAACTCCTCATCCACATGCTGTGTTGTGTCCCTATAGCTACCATGTACTTGGTCCTGGAGCTGATGCCATTGCCTTGCATTTCAAGGCTAGCTGAAAATTGCCTTGGCGATGGAAGTATCTCTGAACGTGGAGTTCGTTGCATTTCAATGGAGCAGTTGCAGCTTTGCTTTGTGTGGAATTCTCATAAAGCTCAATTTCAACACAGTGCGTTTTATGGCAAATATGCTCAGTGTTACGAAACAGGGTTTTCGTGCGCAACGGGTCTAATGGTGATGGTGTGTGAGGTTAGTGACCTGAGTGGAGTTGGTCTCACACAAGAAACTTTCTGCCCATTGATGTTGAGTAAAAGCCTCATCCACATGCTGTTTAGTCCGTATAGCAAACATGTATTTAAAGCCGAAGTTGATGTAAGAGCCTTCCATTTCAAAGCTAACTGAAAATTGCCTTGGTGATGAAGTGTTCTCTGAACGTGGAGTTGGTTGCACTTCAATGGAGCAGTTACAGCTTTGCTTTGTGGTGTATACGCAATAAACCAGTTTTCACTGCAATGCGTTCTATGACCATTACACACACTGTGACGAAACAGTTTTTTCGTGCGAAACGGGTGTAATGGTGATGGTGTGTGAGGTTAGTGACCTGAGTGGAGTTGGTCTCACACAAGAAACTCTCTGCCCATTGATGTTGAGTAAAAGCCTCATCCACATGCTGTGTTGTGTCCGTATAGCTACCATCTATTTAAAGCTGAAGTTGAAGGAAGAGACCTGCCTTTCAAGGCTAGCTGAAAATTGCCTTGGCCATGAAGGTATCTCTGAACGTGGAGTTCATTGCATTTCAATGGAGCAGTTACTGCTTTGCTTTGTCTGTAATCTTATAAAGCTCAATTTCAACACAGTGCGTTTTATGACAAATATGCACAGTGTGACCAAAGAGGGTTTTTGTGCGAAACGGGTCTAATGGTGTAAGTGTGTGAGGTTAGTGACCTGAGTGGAGTTGGTCTCACACAAGAAACTCTCTGCCCATTGATGTTGAGTAAAAGCCTCATCCACATGCTGTTTTGTGTCCGTATAGCTACCATGTACTTGGTGCTGGAGCTGATGCCAGAGCCTTGCATTTCAAGGCTAGCTGGAAATTGCCTTGGCGATGAAGGTATCTCTGAACGTGGAGTTCGTTGCATTTCAATGGAGCAGTTACAGCTTTGCTTTTTGTGGAATTCTCATAAAGCTCAATTTCAACACAGTGCGTTTTATGCCAAATACGCACAGAGTTACAAAGCAGGGTTTTCGTGCGAAACGCGTCTAATTGTGTAAGTGTGTGAGGTTAGTGACTTGAGTGGAGTTGGTCTCACAGAAGAAACTTTGTGCCTTTCGTGTTGAGTAACAGCCTCATCCACATGCTCTGCCCTGTCCCTATAGTTAACATGTACTTGGTGCTGGAGCTGATGCCAGAGCCTTGCATTTCAAGGCTAGCTGAAAATTGCCTTGGCGATGGAAGTATCTCTGAACATGGAGTTCGTTGCATTTCAATGGAGCAGTTGCAGCTTTGCTTTTTGTGGAATTCTCATAAAGCTCAATTTCAACACAGTGCGTTTTATGGCAAATATGCTCAGTGTTACGAAACAGGGTTTTCGTGCGAAACGGGTCTAATGGTGTAAGTGTGTGAGGTTAGTGACCTGAGTGGAGTTGGTCTCACACAAGAAACTCTCTGCCCATGGATGTTGAGTAAAGGCCTCATCCACATGCTGTTTAGTCCGTATAGCGAACATGTATTTAAAGCCGAAGTTGATGTAAGAGCCTTCCATTTCAAAGCTATCTGAAAATTGCCTTGGTGATGAAGTGTTCTCTGAACGTGGAGTTGGTTGCACTTCAATGGAGCAGTTACAGCTTTGCTTTGTGGTGTATACGCAATAAACCGGTTTTCACTGCAATGCGTTCTATGACCATTACACACACTGTGACGAAACAGTTTTTTCGTGCGAAACGGGTGTAATGGTGATGGTGTGTGAGGTTAGTGACCTGAGTGGAGTTGGTCTCACACAAGAAACTCTCTGCCCATTGATGTTGAGTAAAAGCCTCATCCACATGCTGTGTTGTGTCCGTATAGCTACCATGTATTTAAAGCTGAAGTTGAAGGAAGAGACCTGCATTTCAAGGCTAGCTGAAAATTGCCTTGGCGATGGAAGTTTCTCTGAACGTGGAGTTCGTTGCATTTCAATGGAGCAGTTACAGCTTTGCTTTGTCTGGAATTCTCATAAAGCTCAATTTCAAAACAGTGCGTTTTATGACAAATATGCACAGTGTGACCAAGCAGGGTTTTCGTGCGAAACGGGTCTAATGGTGATGGTGTGTGAGGTTAGCGACTTGAGTGGAGTTGGTCTCACACAAGAAACATTGTGCCCTTTCGTGTTGAGTGAACGCCTCATCCACATGCTGTGCTTGTCCCTATAGCTAACATGTACTTGGTGCTGGAGCTGATGCCAGAGCCTTGCATTTCAAGGCTAGCTGAAAATTGCCTTGGCGATGGAAGTATCTCTGAATATGGAGTTCGTTGCATTTCAATGGAGCAGTTGTAGCTTTGCTTTGTGTGGAATTTCATAAAATTCAATTTCAACACAGTGCGTTTTATGGCAAATATGCTCAGTGTTACAAAACAGGGTTTTCGTGCGAAACGGGTCTAATGGTGATGGTGTGTGAGGTTCGTGACCTGAGTGGAGTTGGTCTCACACAAGAAACTCTCTGCCCATTGATGTTGAGTAAAAGCCTCATCCACATGCTGTTTAGTCCGTATAGCGAACATGTATTTAAAGCCGAAGTTGATGTAAGAGCCTTCAATTTCAAAGCTAACTGAAAATTGCCATGGTGATGAAGTGCTCTCTGAACGTGGAGTTGGTTGCACTTCAATGGAGAAGTTACATCTTTGCTTTGTGGTGTATACGCAATAAACCAGTTTTCACTGCAATGCGTTCTATGACCATTACACACACTGTGACGAAACTGTTTTTTCGTGCGAAACGGGTGTAATGGTGATGGTGTGTGAGGTTAGTGACCTGAATGGAGTTGGTCACACACAAGAAACATTGTGCCCTTTTGTGTTGAATAAAGCCTCATCCACATGCTGTGTTGTGTCCCTATAGTTAACATGTACTTGGTGCTGAAGCTGATGCCAGAGCCTTGCATTTCAAGGCTAGCTGAAAATTGCCTTGGCGATGAAGGTATCTCTGAACGTGGAGTTCATTGCATTTCAATGGAGCAGTTACTGCTTTGCTTTGTCTGGAATCGTATAAAGCTCAATTTTCACACAGTGCGTTTTATGGCAAATACGCACAGAGTTACAAAGCAGGGTTTTCGTGCGAAACGGGTCTAAAGGTGTAAGTGTATGAGATTAGTGTCGTGAGTGGAGTTGGTCTCACACAAGAAACATTGTGCCATTTAGTGTTGAGTAAAAGCCTCATCCACATGCTGTTTTGTGTCCGTATAGCTACCATGTACTTGGTGCTGGAGCTGATGCCAGAGCCTTGCATTTCAAGGCTAGCTGGAAATTGCCTTGGCGATGAAGGTATCTCTGAACGTGGAGTTCGTTGCATTTCAATGGAGCAGTTACAGCTTTGCTTTTTGTGGAATTCTCATAAAGCTCAATTTCAACACAGTGCGTTTTATGCCAAATACGCACAGAGTTACAAAGCAGGGTTTTCCTGCGAAACGGGTCTAATGGTGTAAGTGTGTGAGGTTAGTGACTTGAGTGGAGTTGGTCTCACAGAAGAAACTTTGTGCCTTTCGTGTTGAGTAACAGCCTCATCCACATGCTCTGCCCTGTCCCTATAGCTAACATGTACTTGGTGCTGGAGCTGATGCCAGAGCCTTGCATTTCAAGGCTAGCTGAAAATTGCCTTGGCGATGGAAGTATCTCTGAACATGGAGTCCGTTGCATTTCAATGGAGCAGTTGCAGCTTTGCTTTTTGTGGAATTCTCATAAAGCTCAATTTCAACACAGTGCGTTTTATGGCAAATATGCTCAGTGTTACGAAACAGGGTTTTCGTGCGAAACGGGTCTAATGGTGTAAGTGTGTGAGGTTAGTGACCTGAGTGGAGTTGGTCTCACACAAGAAACTCTCTGCCCATGGATGTTGAGTAAAGGCCTCATCCACATGCTGTTTAGTCCGTATAGCAAACATGTATTTAAAGCCGAAGTTGATGTAAGAGCCTTCCATTTCAAAGCTAACTGAAAATTGCCTTGGTGATGAAGTGTTCTCTGAACGTGGAGTTGGTTGCACTTCAATGGAGCAGTTACAGCTTTGCTTTGTGGTGTATACGCAATAAACCGGTTTTCACTGCAATGCGTTCTATGACCATTACACACACTGTGACGAAACTGTTTTTTCGTGCGAAACGGGTGTAATGGTGATGGTGTGTGAGGTTAGTGACCTGAGTGGAGTTGGTCTCACACAAGAAACTCTCTGCCCATTGATGTTGAGTAAAAGCCTCATCCACATGCTGTGTTGTGTCCGTATAGCTACCATGTATTTAAAGCTGAAGTTGAAGGAAGAGACCTGCATTTCAAGGCTAGCTGAAAATTGCCTTGGCGATGGAAGTTTCTCTGAACGTGGAGTTCGTTGCATTTCAATGGAGCAGTTACAGCTTTGCTTTGTCTGGAATTCTCATAAAGCTCAATTTCAAAACAGTGCGTTTTATGACAAATATGCACAGTGTGACCAAGCAGGGTTTTCGTGCGAAACGGGTCTAATGGTGATGGTGTGTGAGGTTAGCGACTTGAGTGGAGTTGGTCTCACACAAGAAACATTGTGCCCTTTCGTGTTGAGTGAACGCCTCATCCACATGCTGTGCTTGTCCCTATAGCTAACATGTACTTGGTGCTGGAGCTGATGCCAGAGCCTTGCATTTCAAGGCTAGCTGAAAATTGCCTTGGCGATGGAAGTATCTCTGAATATGGAGTTCGTTGCATTTCAATGGAGCAGTTGTAGCTTTGCTTTGTGTGGAATTTCATAAAATTCAATTTCAACACAGTGCGTTTTATGGCAAATATGCTCAGTGTTACAAAACAGGGTTTTCGTGCGAAACGGGTCTAATGGTGATGGTGTGTGAGGTTCGTGACCTGAGTGGAGTTGGTCTCACACAAGAAACTCTCTGCCCATTGATGTTGAGTAAAAGCCTCATCCACATGCTGTTTAGTCCGTATAGCGAACATGTATTTAAAGCCGAAGTTGATGTAAGAGCCTTCAATTTCAAAGCTAACTGAAAATTGCCATGGTGATGAAGTGCTCTCTGAACGTGGAGTTGGTTGCACTTCAATGGAGAAGTTACATCTTTGCTTTCTGGTGTATACGCAATAAACCAGTTTTCACTGCAATGCGTTCTATGACCATTACACACACTGTGACGAAACTGTTTTTTCGTGCGAAACGGGTGTAATGGTGATGGTGTGTGAGGTTAGTGACCTGAATGGAGTTGGTCACACACAAGAAACATTGTGCCCTTTTGTGTTGAATAAAGCCTCATCCACATGCTGTGTTGTGTCCCTATAGTTAACATGTACTTGGTCCTGAAGCTGATGCCAGAGCCTTGCATTTCAAGGCTAGCTGAAAATTGCCTTGGCGATGAAGGTATCTCTGAACGTGGAGTTCATTGCATTTCAATGGAGCAGTTACTGCTTTGCTTTGTCTGGAATCGTATAAAGCTCAATTTTCACACAGTGCGTTTTATGGCAAATACGCACAGAGTTACAAAGCAGGGTTTTCGTGCGAAACGGGTCTAAAGGTGTAAGTGTATGAGATTAGTGTCGTGAGTGGAGTTGGTCTCACACAAGAAACATTGTGCCATTTAGTGTTGAGTAAAAGCCTCATCCACATGCTGTTTTGTGTCCGTATAGCTACCATGTACCTGGTGCTGGAGCTGATGCCAGAGCCTTGCATTTCAAGGCTAGCTGAAAATTGCCTTGGCGATGAAGGTATCTCTGAACGTGGAGTTCGTTGTATTTCAATGGAGCAGTTACAGCTTTGCTTTTTGTGGAATTCTCATAAAGCTCAATTTCAACACAGTGCGTTTTATGCCAAATACGCACAGAGTTACAAAGCAGGGTTTTCGTGCGAAACGGGTCTAAAGGTGTAAGTGTATGAGATTAGTGTCGTGAGTGGAGTTGGTCTCACACAAGAAACATTGTGCCATTTAGTGTTGAGTAAAAGCCTCATCCACATGCTGTTTTGTGTCCGTATAGCTACCATGTACTTGGTGCTGGAGCTGATGCCAGAGCCTTGCATTTCAAGGCTAGCTGGAAATTGCCTTGGCGATGAAGGTATCTCTGAACGTGGAGTTCGTTGTATTTCAATGGAGCAGTTACAGCTTTGCTTTTTGTGGAATTCTCATAAAGCTCAATTTCAACACAGTGCGTTTTATGGCAAATATGCTCAGTGTTACGAAACAGGGTTTTCGTGCGAAACGGGTCTAATGGTGTAAGTGTGTGAGGTTAGTGACCTGAGTGGAGTTGGTCTCACACAAGAAATTCTCTGCCCATGGATGTTGAGTAAAGGCCTCATCCACATGCTGTTTAGTCCGTATATCGAACATGTATTTAAAGCCGAAGTTGATGTAAGAGCCTTCCATTTCAAAGCTATCTGAAAATTGCCTTGGTGATGAAGTGTTCTCTGAACGTGGAGTTGGTTGCATTTCAATGGAGCAGTTACAGCTTTGCTTTGTGGTGTGTACGGAATAACCGGTTTTCACTGCAATGCGTTCTATGACCATTACACACAGTGTGACGAAACTGTTTTTTCGTGCGAAACGGGTGTAATGGTGATGGTGTGTGAGGTTAGTGACTTGAGTGGAGTTGGTCTGACACAAGAAACTCTCTGCCCATTGATGTTGAGTAAAAGCCTCATCCACATGCTGTGTTGTGTCCGTATAGCTACCATGTATTTAAAGCTGAAGTTGAAGGAAGAGACCTGCATTTCAAGGCTAGCTGAAAATTGCCTTGGCGATGAAGGTATCTCTGAACGTGGAGTTCATTGCATTTCAATGGAGCAGTTACAGCTTTGCTTTGTCTGGAATTCTCATAAAGCTTAATTTCAAAACAGTGCGTTTTATGACAAATATGCACAGTGTGACCAAAAGGGTTTTCGTGTGAAACGGGTCTAATGGTGTAAGTGTGTGAGGTTAGCGACTTTAGTGGAGTTGGTCTCACACAAGAAACATTGTGCCCTTTTGTGTTGAGTAAAAGCCTCAACCACATGCTGTGTTGTGTCCCTATAGCTAACATGTACTTGGTGCTGGAGCTGATGCCAGAGCCTTGCATTTCAAGGCTAGCTGGAAATTGCCTTGGCGATGAAGGTATCTCTGAACGTGGAGTTCGTTGCATTTCAATGGAGCAGTTACAGCTTTGCTTTGTCTGGAATTCTCATAAAGCTCAATTTCAACACAGTGTGTTTTATGACAAATACGCACAGTGTGAACAAACAGGGTTCTCGTGTGAAACGGGTCTAATGGTGATGGTGTGTGAGGTTAGTGACCTGAGTGGAGTTGGTCTCACACAAGAAACTCTCTGCCCATGGATGTTGAGTAAAGGCCTCATCCACATGCTGTTTAGTCCGTATAGCGAACATGTATTTAAAGCCGAAGTTGATGTAAGAGCCTTCCATTTCAAAGCTATCTGAAAATTGCCTTGGTGATGAAGTGTTCTCTGAACGTGGAGTTGGTTGCACTTCAATGGAGCAGTTACAGCTTTGCTTTGTGGTGTATGAGCAATAAACCGGTTTTCACTGCAATGCGTTCTATGACCATTACACACACTGTGATGAAACTGTTTTTTCGTGCGAAACGGGTGTAATGGTGATGGTGTGTGAGGTTAGTGACCTGAGTGGAGTTAGTCTCACACAAGAAACTCTCTGCCCATTGATGTTGAGTAAAAGCCTCATCCACATGCTGTTGTGTGTCCGTATAGCGATCATGTATTTAAAGCTGAAGTTGCCTGTGAATGTGGAGTTGGTGGCATGTGAAACCCGCATGTGGAGCATTCGTTTGTGTGGGATGCTCTACCAGGTTCATTCCTAGATAATGCACTCAAAGGGCACTAAGCATAGAGTGTGAAAACTGAGTTTCCTTGAGAGCTGCTTGGAAGCCTGATGGTGTGTGAAGTTAGTGAGCCAAATGGAGTTGTTCTCCCACAAGAACCACTCGGCTGATCCTTCTTCAATATGCCCTTCACCAACATGCAGTGTTTCCTTGATTGAATTAGCTCTCACACCAATATTGGCGTCTAGAGCCTTTGCATTGAGGGCTATCTGAAAACGGCTGTGGCGCTGAAGTTGCCTGTGAATGTGGAGTTGGTGGCATGTGAAACCCGCATGTGGAGCATTCGTTTGTGTGGGATGCTCTACCAGGTTCATTCCTAGATAATGCATTCAATGGGAAATAAACATAGAGTGTGAAAAGTGAGTTTCCTTGAGAGCTGCTTGGAAGCCTGATGGTGTGTGAAGTTAGTGAGCCAAATGGAGTTGTTCTCCCACAAGAACCACTCGGCTGATCCTTCTTCAATATGCCCTTCACCAACATGCAGTGTTTCCTTGATTGAATTAGCTCTCACACCAATATTTGCGTCTAGAGCCTTTGCATTGAGGGCTATCTGAAAACGGCTGTGGCGCTGAAGTTGCCTGTGAATGTGGAGTTGGTGGCATGTGAAACCCGCATGTGGAGCATTCGTTTGTGTGGGATGCTCTACCAGGTTCATTCCTAGATAATGCACTCAAAGGGCACTAAGCATAGAGTGTGAAAACTGAGTTTCCTTGAGAGCTGCTTGGAAGCCTGATGGTGTGTGAAGTTAGTGAGCCAAATGGAGTTGTTCTCCCACAAGAACCACTCGGCTGATCCTTCTTCAATATGCCCTTCACCAACGTGCAGCGTTTCCTTGATTGAATTAGCTCTCACACCAATATTGGAGTCTAGAGCCTTTGCATTGAGGGCTATCTGAAAACGGCTGTGGCGCTGAAGTTGCCTGTGAATGTGGAGTTGGTGGCATGTGAAACCCGCATGTGGAGCATTCGTTTGTGTGGGATGCTCTACCAGGTTCATTCCTCTATAATGCATTCAATGGGAAATAAACATAGAGTGTGAAAAGTGAGTTTTCTTGAGAGCTGCTTGGAAGCCTGATGGTGTGTGAAGTTAGTGAGCCAAATGGAGTTGTTCTCCCACAAGAACCACTCGGCTGATACTTCTTCAATATGCCCTTCACCAACATGCAGTGTTTCCTTGATTGAATTAGCTCTCACACCAATATTGGCGTCTAGAGCCTTTGCATTGAGGGCTATCTGAAAACGGCTGTGGCGCTGAAGTTGCCTGTGAATGTGGAGTTGGTGGCATGTGAAACCCGCATGTGGAGCATTCGTTTGTGTGGGATGCTCTACCAGGATTATTCCTAGATAATGCACTCAAAGGGCACTAAACATAGAGTGTGAAAACTGAGTTTCCTTGAGAGCTGCTTGGAAGCCTGATGGTGTGTGAAGTTAGTGAGCCAAATGGAGTAGTTCTCCCACAAGAACCACTCGGCTGATCCTTCTTCAATATGCCCTTCACCAACATGCAGTGTTTCCTTGATTGAATTAGCTCTCACACCAATATTTGCGTCTAGAGCCTTTGCATTGAGGGCTATCTGAAAACGGCAGTGGCGCTGAAACTGCCTGTGAATGTGGAGTTGGTGTCATGTGAAACCCGCATGTGGAGCATTCGTTTGTGTGGGATGCTGACCAAGCTTCATTTCAGTCCTAGGAACACAAAAAGCACAAAGCATAGAGTGTGAAAACTGAGTTTCCTTGAGAGCTGCTTGGAAGCCTGATGGTGTGTGAAGTTAGTGAGCCAAATGGAGTTGTTCTCCCACAAGAACCACTCGGCTGATCCTTCTTCAATATGCCCTTCACCAACATGCAGTGTTTCCTTGATTGAATTAGCTCTCACACCAATATTTGCGTCTAGAGCCTTTGCATTGAGGGCTATCTGAAAACGGCTGTGGCGCTGAAGTTGCCTGTGAATGTGGAGTTGGTGGCATGTGAAACCCGCATGTGGAGCATTCGTTTGTGTGGGATGCTCTACCAGGTTCATTCCTAGATAATGCACTCAAAGGGCACTAAGCATAGAGTGTGAAAACTGAGTTTCCTTGAGAGCTGCTTGGAAGCCTGATGGTGTGTGAAGTTAGTGAGCCAAATGGAGTTGTTCTCCCACAAGAACCACTCGGCTGATCCTTCTTCAATATGCCCTTCACCAACATGTAGTGTTTCCTTGATTGAATTAGCTATCACACCAATATTTGCATCTAGAGCCTTTGCATTGAGGGCTATCTGAAAACGGCTGTGGCGCTGAAGTTGCCTGTGAATGTGGAGTTGGTGGCATGTGAAACCCGCATGTGGAGCATTCGTTTGTGTGGGATGCTCTACCAGGTTCATTCCTAGATAATGCACTCAAAGGGCACTAAGCATAGAGTGTGAAAACTGAGTTTCCTTGAGAGCTGCTTGGAAGCCTGATGGTGTGTGAAGTTAGTGAGCCAAATGGAGTTGTTCTCCCACAAGAACCACTCGGCTGATCCTTCTTCAATATGCCCTTCACCAACATGCAGTGTTTCCTTGATTGAATTAGCTCTCACACCAATATTTGCGTTTAGAGCCTTTGCATTGAGGGCTATCTGAAAACGGCAGTGGCGCTGAAACTGCCTGTGAATGTGGAGTTGGTGTCATGTGAAACCCGCATGTGGAGCATTCGTTTGTGTGGGATGCTCTACCAGGTTCATTCCTAGATAATGCACTCAAAGGGCACTAAGCATAGAGTGTGAAAACTGAGTTTCCTTGAGAGCTGCTTGGAAGCCTGATGGTGTGTGAAGTTAGTGAGCCAAATGGAGTTGTTCTCCCACAAGAACCACTCGGCTGATCCTTCTTCAATATGCCCTTCACCAACATGCAGTGTTTCCTTGATTGAATTAGCTCTCACACCAATATTTGCGTCTAGAGCCTTTGCATTGAGGGCTATCTGAAAACGGCTGTGGCGCTGAAGTTGCCTGTGAATGTGGAGTTGGTGGCATGTGAAACTCGCATGTGGAGCATTCATTTGTGTGGGATGCTCACCAAGCTTCATTTCAGTCCTAGGTACTCAAAGGGCACTAAGCATAGAGTGTGAAAACTGAGTTTCCTTGAGAGCTGCTTGGAAGCCTGATGGTGTGTGAAGTTAGTGAGCTAAATGGAGTTGTTCTCCCACAAGAACCACTCGGCTGATCCTTCTTCAATATGCCCTTCACCAACATGTAGTGTTTCCTTGATTGAATTAGCTCTCACACCAATATTTGCGTCTAGAGCCTTTGCATTGAGGGCTATCTGAAAACGGCTGTGGCGCTGAAGTTGCCTGTGAATGTGGAGTTGGTGGCATGTGAAAACCGCAAGTGGAGCATTCGTTTATGTGGGATGCTCACCAAGCTTCATTTCAGTCCTAGGCACTCAAAGGGCACTAAGCATAGAGTGTGAAAACTGAGTTTCCTTGAGAGCTGCTTGGAAGCCTGATGGTGTGTGAAGTTAGTGAGCCAAATGGAGTTGTTCTCCCACAAGAACCACTCGGCTGATCCTTCTTCAATATGCCCTTCACCAACATGCAGTGTTTCCTTGATTGAATTAGCTCTCACACCAATATTTGCGTCTAGAGCCTTTGCATTGAGGGCTATCTGAAAACGGCTGTGGCGCTGAAGTTGCCTGTCAATGTGGAGTTGGTGGCATGTGAAACCTGCATGTGGAGCATTCGTTTGTGTGGGATGCTCTCCAAGCTTCATTTCAGTCCTAGGCACTCAAAGGGCACTAAGCATAGAGTGTGAAAACTGAGTTTCCTTGAGAGCTGCTTGGAAGCCTGATGGTGTGTGAAGTTAGTGAGCCAAATGGAGTTGTTCTCCCACAAGAACCACTAGGCTGATCCTTCTTCAGTATGCCCTTCACCAACATGCAGTGTTTCCTTGATTGAATTAGCTCTCACAACAATATTTGCATCTAGAGCCTTTGCATTGAGGGCTATCTGAAAACGGCTGTGGCGCTGAAGTTGCCTGTGAATGTGGAGTTGGTGGCATGTGAAACCCGCATGTGGAGCATTCGTTTGTGTGGGATGCTCTACCAGGATTATTCCTAGATAATGCACTCAAAGGGCACTAAGCATAGAGTGTGAAAACTGAGTTTCCTTGAGAGCTGCTTGGAAGCCTGATGGTGTGTGAAGTTAGTGAGCCAAATGGAGTAGTTCTCCCACAAGAACCACTCGGCTGATCCTTCTTCAATATGCCCTTCACCAACATGTAGTGTTTCCTTGATTGAATTAGCTCTCACACCAATATTTGCGTCTAGAGCCTTTGCATTGAGGGCTATCTGAAAACGGCTGTGGCGCTGAAGTTGCCTGTGAATGTGGAGTTGGTGGCATGTGAAACCCGCATGTGGAGCATTCGTTTGTGTGGGATGCTCACCAAGCTTCATTTCAGTCCTAGGCACACAAAGAGCACGAAGCATAGAGTGTGAAAACTGAGTTTCCTTGAGAGCTGCTTGGAAGCCTGATGGTGTGTGAAGTTAGTGAGCTAAATGGAGTTGTTCTCCCACAAGAACCACTCGGCTGATCCTTCTTCAATATGCCCTTCACCAACATGTAGTGTTTCCTTGATTGAATTAGCTCTCACACCAATATTGGCGTCTAGAGCCTTTGCATTGAGGGCTATCTGAAAACGGCTGTGGCGCTGAAGTTGCCTGTGAATGTGGAGTTGGTGGCATGTGAAAACCGCAAGTGGAGCATTCGTTTATGTGGGATGCTCACCAAGCTTCATTTCAGTCCTAGGCACTCAAAGGGCACTAAGCATAGAGTGTGAAAACTGAGTTTCCTTGAGAGCTGCTTGGAAGCCTGATGGTGTGTGAAGTTAGTGAGCCAAATGGAGTTGTTCTCCCACAAGAACCACTCGGCTGATCCTTCTTCAATATGCCCTTCACCAACATGCAGTGTTTCCTTGATTGAATTAGCTCTCACACCAATATTTGCGTCTAGAGCCTTTGCATTGAGGGCTATCTGAAAACGGCTGTGGCGCTGAAGTTGCCTGTCAATGTGGAGTTGGTGGCATGTGAAACCTGCATGTGGAGCATTCGTTTGTGTGGGATGCTCTCCAAGCTTCATTTCAGTCCTAGGCACTCAAAGGGCACTAAGCATAGAGTGTGAAAACTGAGTTTCCTTGAGAGCTGCTTGGAAGCCTGATGGTGTGTGAAGTTAGTGAGCCAAATGGAGTTGTTCTCCCACAAGAACCACTAGGCTGATCCTTCTTCAGTATGCCCTTCA
Source organism: Ochotona princeps (assembly GCF_030435755.1). Classification (NCBI taxonomy): domain Eukaryota; kingdom Metazoa; phylum Chordata; class Mammalia; order Lagomorpha; family Ochotonidae; genus Ochotona; species Ochotona princeps. The sequence continues at coordinate 23,875 of NW_026699226.1, read as the reverse complement.
CCAACATGCAGTGTTTCCTTGATTGAATTAGCTCTCACAACAATATTTGCATCTAGAGCCTTTGCATTGAGGGCTATCTGAAAACGGCTGTGGCGCTGAAGTTGCCTGTGAATGTGGAGTTGGTGGCATGTGAAACCCGCATGTGGAGCATTCGTTTGTGTGGGATGCTCTACCAGGATTATTCCTAGATAATGCACTCAAAGGGCACTAAGCATAGAGTGTGAAAACTGAGTTTCCTTGAGAGCTGCTTGGAAGCCTGATGGTGTGTGAAGTTAGTGAGCCAAATGGAGTAGTTCTCCCACAAGAACCACTCGGCTGATCCTTCTTCAATATGCCCTTCACCAACATGTAGTGTTTCCTTGATTGAATTAGCTCTCACACCAATATTTGCGTCTAGAGCCTTTGCATTGAGGGCTATCTGAAAACGGCTGTGGCGCTGAAGTTGCCTGTGAATGTGGAGTTGGTGGCATGTGAAACCCGCATGTGGAGCATTCGTTTGTGTGGGATGCTCACCAAGCTTCATTTCAGTCCTAGGCACACAAAGAGCACGAAGCATAGAGTGTGAAAACTGAGTTTCCTTGAGAGCTGCTTGGAAGCCTGATGGTGTGTGAAGTTAGTGAGCCAAATGGAGTTGTTCTCCCACAAGAACCACTCGGCTGATCCTTCTTCAATATGCCCTTCACCAACATGCAGTGTTTCCTTGATTGAATTAGCTCTCACACCAATATTTGCGTCTAGAGCCTTTGCATTGAGGGCTATCTGAAAACGGCTGTGGCGCTGAAGTTGCCTGTGAATGTGGAGTTGGTTGCATGTGAAACCCGCATGTGGAGCATTCGTTTGTGTGGGATGCTCTACCAGGTTCATTCCTAGATAATGCACTCAAAGGGCACTAAGCATAGAGTGTGAAAACTGAGTTTCCTTGAGAGCTGCTTGGAAGCCTGATGGTGTTTGAAGTTAGTGAGCCAAATGGAGTTGTTCTCCCACAAGAACCACTCGGCTGATCCTTCCTCAATATGCCCTTCACCAACATGCAGTGTTTCCTTGATTGAATTAGCTCTCACACCAATATTGGCGTCTAGAGCCTTTGCATTGAGGGCTATCTGAAAACGGCAGTGGCGCTGAAACTGCCTGTGAATGTGGAGTTGGTGGCATGTGAAACCCGCATGTGGAGCATTCGTTTGTGTGGGATGCTCACCAAGCTTCATTTCAGTCCTAGGAACACAAAAAGCACTAAGCATAGAGTGTGAAAACTGAGTTTCCTTGAGAGCTGCTTGGAAGCCTGATGGTGTGTGAAGTTAGTGAGCCAAATGGAGTTGTTCTCCCACAAGAACCACTCGGCTGATCCTTCTTCAATATGCCCTTCACCAACATGCAGTGTTTCCTTGATTGAATTAGCTCTCACACCAATATTTGCGTCTAGAGCCTTTGCATTGAGGGCTATCTGAAAACGGCTGTGGCGCTGAAGTTGCCTGTCAATGTGGAGTTGGTGGCATGTGAAACCCGCATGTGGAGCATTCGTTTGTGTGGGATGCTCACCAAGCTTCATTTCAGTCCTAGGCACACAAAGAGCACGAAGCATAGAGTGTGAAAACTGAGTTTCCTTGAGAGCTGCTTGGAAGCCTGATGGTGTGTGAAGTTAGTGAGCCAAATGGAGTTGTTCTCCCACAAGAACCACTCGGCTGATCCTTCTTCAATATGCCCTTCACCAACATGCAGTGTTTCCTTGATTGAATTAGCTCTCACACCAATATTTGCGTCTAGAGCCTTTGCATTGAGGGCTATCTGAAAACGGCTGTGGCGCTGAAGTTGCCTGTGAATGTGGAGTTGGTTGCATGTGAAACCCGCATGTGGAGCATTCGTTTGTGTGGGATGCTCTACCAGGTTCATTCCTAGATAATGCACTCAAAGGGCACTAAGCATAGAGTGTGAAAACTGAGTTTCCTTGAGAGCTGCTTGGAAGCCTGATGGTGTTTGAAGTTAGTGAGCCAAATGGAGTTGTTCTCCCACAAGAACCACTCGGCTGATCCTTCCTCAATATGCCCTTCACCAACATGCAGTGTTTCCTTGATTGAATTAGCTCTCACACCAATATTGGCGTCTAGAGCCTTTGCATTGAGGGCTATCTGAAAACGGCAGTGGCGCTGAAACTGCCTGTGAATGTGGAGTTGGTGTCATGTGAAACCCGCATGTGGAGCATTCGTTTGTGTGGGATGCTCACCAAGCTTCATTTCAGTCCTAGGAGCACAAAAAGCACTAAGCATAGAGTGTGAAAACTGAGTTTCCTTGAGAGCTGCTTGGAAGCCTGATGGTGTGTGAAGTTAGTGAGCCAAATGGAGTTGTTCTCCCACAAGAACCACTCGGCTGATCCTTCTTCAATATGCCCTTCACCAACATGCAGTGTTTCCTTGATTGAATTAGCTCTCACACCAATATTTGCGTCTAGAGCCTTTGCATTGAGGGCTATCTGAAAACGGCTGTGGCGCTGAAGTTGCCTGTGAATGTGGAGTTGGTGGCATGTGAAACCCGCATGTGGAGCATTCGTTTGTGTGGGATGCTCTACCAGGTTCATTCCTAGATAATGCACTCAAAGGGCACTAAGCATAGAGTGTGAAAACTGAGTTTCCTTGAGAGCTGCTTGGAAGCCTGATGGTGTGTGAAGTTAGTGAGCCAAATGGAGTTGTTCTCCCACAAGAACCACTCGGCTGATCCTTCTTCAATATGCCCTTCACCAACATGCAGTGTTTCCTTGATTGAATTAGCTCTCACACCAATATTGGCGTCTAGAGCCTTTGCATTGAGGGCTATCTGAAAACGGCTGTGGCGCTGAAGTTGCCTGTGAATGTGGAGTTGGTGGCATGTGAAACCCGCATGTGGAGCATTCGTTTGTGTGGGATGCTCTCCAAGCTTCATTTCAGTCCTAGGCACTCAAAGGGCACTAAGCATAGAGTGTGAAAACTGAGTTTCCTTGAGAGCTGCTTGGAAGCCTGATGGTGTGTGAAGTTAGTGAGCCAAATGGAGTAGTTCTCCCACAAGAACCACTCGGCTGATCCTTCTTCAATATGCCCTTCACCAACATGCAGTGTTTCCTTGATTGAATTAGCTCTCACACCAATATTTGCGTCTAGAGCCTTTGCATTGAGGGCTATCTGAAAACGGCTGTGGCGCTGAAGTTGCCTGTGAATGTGGAGTTGGTTGCATGTGAAACCCGCATGTGGAGCATTCGTTTGTGTGGGATGCTCTACCAGGTTCATTCCTAGATAATGCACTCAAAGGGCACTAAGCATAGAGTGTGAAAACTGAGTTTCCTTGAGAGCTGCTTGGAAGCCTGATGGTGTGTGAAGTTAGTGAGCCAAATGGAGTTGTTCTCCCACAAGAACCACTCGGCTGATCCTTCCTCAATATGCCCTTCACCAACATGCAGTGTTTCCTTGATTGAATTAGCTCTCACACCAATATTGGCGTCTAGAGCCTTTGCATTGAGGGCTATCTGAAAACGGCAGTGGCGCTGAAACTGCCTGTGAATGTGGAGTTGGTGTCATGTGAAACCCGCATGTGGAGCATTCGTTTGTGTGGGATGCTCACCAAGCTTCATTTCAGTCCTAGGAACACAAAAAGCACTAAGCATAGAGTGTGAAAACTGAGTTTCCTTGAGAGCTGCTTGGAAGCCTGATGGTGTGTGAAGTTAGTGAGCCAAATGGAGTTGTTCTCCCACAAGAACCACTCGGCTGATCCTTCTTCAATATGCCCTTCACCAACATGCAGTGTTTCCTTGATTGAATTAGCTCTCACACCAATATTTGCATCTAGAGCCTTTGCATTGAGGGCTATCTGAAAACGGCTGTGGCGCTGAAGTTGCCTGTGAATGTGGAGTTGGTGGCATGTGAAACCCGCATGTGGAGCATTCGTTTGTGTGGGATGCTCTACCAGGTTCATTCCTAGATAATGCACTCAAAGGGCACTAAGCATAGAGTGTGAAAACTGAGTTTCCTTGAGAGCTGCTTGGAAGCCTGATGGTGTGTGAAGTTAGTGAGCCAAATGGAGTTGTTCTCCCACAACAACCACTCGGCTGATCCTTCTTCAATATGCCCTTCACCAACATGCAGTGTTTCCTTGATTGAATTAGCTCTCACACCAATATTGGCGTCTAGAGCCTTTGCATTGAGGGCTATCTGAAAACGGCTGTGGCGCTGAAGTTGCCTGTCAATGTGGAGTTGGTGGCATGTGAAAACCGCAAGTGGAGCATTCGTTTATGTGGGATGCTCACCAAGCTTCATTTCAGTCCTAGGCACTCAAAGGGCACTAAGCATAGAGTGTGAAAACTGAGTTTCCTTGAGAGCTGCTTGGAAGCCTGATGGTGTGTGAAGTTAGTGAGCCAAATGGAGTTGTTCTCCCACAAGAACCACTCGGCTGATCCTTCTTCAATATGCCCTTCACCAACATGCAGTGTTTCCTTGATTGAATTAGCTCTCACACCAATATTTGCGTCTAGAGCCTTTGCATTGAGGGCTATCTGAAAACGGCTGTGACGCTGAACTTGCCTGTGAATGTGGAGTTGGTGGCATGTGAAACCCGCATGTGGAGCATTCGTTTGTGTGGGATGCTCTACCATGATTATTCCTAGATAATGCACTCAAAGGGCACTAAGCATAGAGTGTGAAAACTGAGTTTCCTTGAGAGCTGCTTGGAAGCCTGATGGTGTGTGAAGTTAGTGAGCCAAATGGAGTAGTTCTCCCATAAGAACCACTCGGCTGATCCTTCTTCAATATGCCATTCACCAACATGCAGTGTTTCCTTGATTGAATTAGCTCTCACACCAATATTTGCATCTAGAGCCTTTGCATTGAGGGCTATCTGAAAACGGCTGTGGCGCTGAAGTTGCCTGTGAATGTGGAGTTGGTGGCATGTGAAACCCGCATGTGGAGCATTCGTTTGTGTGGGATGCTAACCAAGCTTCATTTCAGTCCTAGGCACACAAAGAGCACGAAGCATAGAGTGTGAAAACTGAGTTTCCTTGAGAGCTGCTTGGAAGCCTGATGGTGTGTGAAGTTAGTGAGCCAAATGGAGTTGTTCTCCCACAAGAACCACTCGGCTGATCCTTCTTCAATATGCCCTTCACCAACATGCAGTGTTTCCTTGATTGAATTAGCTCTCACACCAATATTTGCGTCTAGAGCCTTTGCATTGAGGGCTATCTGAAAACGGCTGTGGCGCTGAAGTTGCCTGTGAATGTGGAGTTGGTGGCATGTGAAACCCGCATGTGGAGCATTCGTTTGTGTGGGATGCTCTACCAGGTTCATTTCAGTCCTAGCCATACAAAGGGCACTAAGCATAGAGTGTGAAAACTGAGTTTCCTTGAGAGCTGCTTGGAAGCCTGATGGTGTGTGAAGTTAGTGAGCCAAATGGAGTTGTTCTCCCACAAGAACCACTCGGCTGATCCTTCTTCAATATGCCCTTCACCAACATGCAGTGTTTCCTTGATTGAATTAGCTCTCACACCAATATTGGCGTCTAGAGCCTTTGCATTGAGGGCTATCTGAAAACGGCTGTGGCGCTGAAGTTGCCTGTGAATGTGGAGTTGGTGGCATGTGAAACCCGCAAGTGGAGCATTCGTTTATGTGGGATGCTCACCAAGCTTCATTTCAGTCCTAGGCACTCAAAGGGCACTAAGCATAGAGTGTGAAAACTGAGTTTCCTTGAGAGCTGCTTGGAAGCCTGATGGTGTGTGAAGTTAGTGAGCCAAATGGAGTTGTTCTCCCACAAGAACCACTCGGCTGATCCTTCTTCAATATGCCCTTCACCAACATGCAGTGTTTCCTTGATTGAATTAGCTCTCACACCAATATTTGCGTCTAGAGCCTTTGCATTGAGGGCTATCTGAAAACGGCTGTGGCGCTGAAGTTGCCTGTGAATGTGGAGTTGGTGGCATGTGAAACCCGCATGTGGAGCATTCGTTTGTGTGGGATGCTCTCCAAGCTTCATTTCAGTGCTAGGCACTCAAAGGGCACTAAACATAGAGTGTGAAAACTGAGTTTCCTTGAGAGCTGCTTGGAAGCCTGATGGTGTGTGAAGTTAGTGAGCCAAATGGAGTTGTTCTCCCACAAGAACCACTCGGCTGATCCTTCTTCAGTATGCCCTTCACCAACATGCAGTGTTTCCTTGATTGAATTAGCTCTCACAACAATATTTGCATCTAGAGCCTTTGCATTGAGGGCTGTCTGAAAACGGCTGTGGCGCTGAAGTTGCCTGTGAATGTGGAGTTGGTGGCATGTGAAACCCGCATGTGGAGCATTCGTTTGTGTGGGATGCTCTACCAGGTTCATTCCTAGATAATGCACTCAAAGGGCACTAAGCATAGAGTGTGAAAACTGAGTTTCCTTGAGAGCTGCTTGGAAGCCTGATGGTGTGTGAAGTTAGTGAGCCAAATGGAGTTGTTCTCCCACAAGAACCACTCGGCTGATCCTTCTTCAATATGCCCTTCACCAACATGCAGTGTTTCCTTGATTGAATTAGCTCTCACACCAATATTTGCGTTTAGAGTCTTTGCATTGAGGGCTATCTGAAAACGGCTGTGGCGCTGAAGTTGCCTGTGAATGTGGAGTTGGTGGCATGTGAAACCCGCAGGTGGAGCATTCGTTTGTGTGGGATGCTCTACCAGGTTCATTCCTAGATAATGCACTCAAAGGGCACTAGGCATAGAGTGTGAAAACTGAGTTTCCTTGAGAGCTGCTTGGAAGCCTGATGGTGTGTGAAGTTAGTGAGCCAAATGGAGTTGTTCTCCCACAAGAACCACTCGGCTGATCCTTCTTCAATATGCCCTTCACCAACATGCAGTGTTTCCTTGATTGAATTAGCTCTCACACCAATATTTGCGTCTAGAGCCTTTGCATTGAGGGCTATCTGAAAACGGCTGTGGCGCTGAAGTTGCCTGTGAATGTGGAGTTGGTGTCATGTGAAACCCGCATGTGGAGCATTCGTTTGTGTGGGATGCTCTCCAAGCTTCATTTCAGTCCCAGGCACTCAAAGGGCACTAAGCATAGAGTGTGAAAACTGAGTTTCCTTGAGAGCTGCTTGGAAGCCTGATGGTGTGTGAAGTTAGTGAGCCAAATGGAGTTGTTCTCCCACAAGAACCACTCGGCTGATCCTTCTTCAATATGCCCTTCACCAACATGCAGTGTTTCCTTGATTGAATTAGCTCTCACACCAATATTTGCGTCTAGAGCCTTTGCATTGAGGGCTATCTGAAAACGGCTGTGGCGCTGAAGTTGCCTGTGAATGTGGAGTTGGTGGCATGTGAAACCCGCATGTGGAGCATTCGTTTGTGTGGGATGCTCTACCAGGTTCATTCCTAGATAATGCACTCAAAGGGCACTAAGCATAGAGTGTGAAAACTGAGTTTCCTTGAGAGCTGCTTGGAAGCCTGATGGTGTGTGAGGTTAGTGAGCCAAATGGAGTTGTTCTCCCACAAGAACCACTCGGCTGATCCTTCTTCAATATGCCCTTCACCAACATGCAGTGTTTCCTTGATTGAATTAGCTCTCACACCAATATTGGCGTCTAGAGCCTTTGCATTGAGGGCTATCTGAAAACGGCTGTGGCACTGAAGTTGCCTGTGAATGTGGAGTTGGTGTCATGTGAAACCCGCATGTGGAGCATTCGTTTGTGTGGGATGCTCTACCAGGTTCATTCCTAGATAATGCACTCAAAGGGCACTAAGCATAGAGTGTGAAAACTGAGTTTCCTTGAGAGCTGCTTGGAAGCCTGATGGTGTGTGAAGTTATTGAGCCAAATGGAGTTGTTCTTCCACAAGAACCACTCGGCTGATCCTTCTTCAATATGCCCTTCACCAACATGCAGTGTTTCCTTGATTGAATTAGCTCTCACACCAATATTTGCGTCTAGAGCCTTTGCATTGAGGGCTATCTGAAAACGGCTGTGGCGCTGAAGTTGCCTGTGAATGTGGAGTTGGTGTCATGTGAAACCCGCATGTGGAGCATTCGTTTGTGTGGGATGCTCTCCAAGCTTCATTTCAGTCCTAGGCACTCAAAGGGCACTAAGCATAGAGTGTGAAAACTGAGTTTCCTTGAGAGCTGCTTGGAAGCCTGATGGTGTGTGAGGTTAGTGAGCCAAATGGAGTTGTTCTCCCACAAGAACCACTCGGCTGATCCTTCTTCAATATGCCCTTCACCAACATGCAGTGTTTCCTTGATTGAATTAGCTCTCACACCAATATTTGCGTCTAGAGCCTTTGCATTGAGGGCTATCTGAAAACGGCTGTGGCGCTGAAGTTGCCTGTGAATGTGGAGTTGGTGGCATGTGAAACCCGCATGTGGAGCATTCGTTTGTGTGGGATGCTCTACCAGGTTCATTCCTAGATAATGCACTCAAAGGGCACTAAGCATAGAGTGTGAAAACTGAGTTTCCTTGAGAGCTGCTTGGAAGCCTGATGGTGTGTGAAGTTAGTGAGCCAAATGGAGTTGTTCTCCCACAAGAACCACTCGGCTGATCCTTCTTCAATATGCCCTTCACCAACATGCAGTGTTTCCTTGATTGAATTAGCTCTCACACCAATATTGGCGTCTAGAGCCTTTACATTGAGGGCTATCTGAAAACGGCTGTGGCGCTGAAGTTGCCTGTGAATGTGGAGTTGGTGGCATGTGAAACCCGCATGTGGAGCATTCGTTTGTGTGGGATGCTCTACCAGGTTCATTCCTAGATAATGCACTCAAAGGGCACTAAGCATAGAGTGTGAAAACTGAGTTTCCTTGAGAGCTGCTTGGAAGCCTGATGGTGTGTGAGGTTAGTGAGCCAAATGGAGTTGTTCTCCCACAAGAACCACTCGGCTGATCCTTCTTCAATATGCCCTTCACCAACATGCAGTGTTTCCTTGATTGAATTAGCTCTCACACCAATATTGGCGTCTAGAGCCTTTGCATTGAGGGCTATCTGAAAACGGCTGTGGCGCTGAAGTTGCCTGTGAATGTGGAGTTGGTGGCATGTGAAACCCGCATGTGGAGCATTCGTTTGTGTGGGATGCTAACCAAGCTTCATTTCAGTCCTAGGCACTCAAAGGGCACTAAGCATAGAGTGTGAAAACTGAGTTTCCTTGAGAGCTGCTTGGAAGCCTGATGGTGTGTGAAGTTAGTGAGCCAAATGGAGTTGTTCTCCCACAAGAACCACTCGGCTGATCCTTCTTCAATATGCCCTTCACCAACATGCAGTGTTTCCTTGATTGAATTAGCTCTCACACCAATATTTGCGTCTAGAGCCTTTGCATTGAGGGCTATCTGAAAACGGCTGTGGCGCTGAAGTTGCCTGTGAATGTGGAGTTGGTGGCATGTGAAACCCGCATGTGGAGCATTCGTTTGTGTGGGATGCTCTACCAGGTTCATTCCTAGATAATGCACTCAAAGGGCACTAAGCATAGAGTGTGAAAACTGAGTTTCCTTGACAGCTGCTTGGAAGCCTGATGGTGTGTGAAGTTAGTGAGCCAAATGGAGTAGTTCTCCCACAAGAACCACTCGGCTGATCCTTCTTCAATATGCCCTTCACCAACATGCAGTGTTTCCTTGATTGAATTAGCTCTCACACCAATATTTGCGTCTAGAGCCTTTGCATTGAGGGCTATCTGAAAATGGCTGTGGCGCTGAAGTTGCCTGTGAATGTGGAGTTGGTGGCATGTGAAACCCGCATGTGGAGCATTCGTTTGTGTGAGATGCTCTACCAGGTTCATTCCTAGGTAATGCACTCAAAGGGCACTAAGCATAGAGTGTGAAAACTGAGTTTCCTTGAGAGCTGCTTGGAAGCCTGATGGTGTGTGAAGTTAGTGAGCCAAATGGAGTTGTTCTCCCACAAGAACCACTCGGCTGATCCTTCTTCAATATGCCCTTCACCAACATGCAGTGTTTCCTTGATTGAATTAGCTCTCACACCAATATTTGCGTCTAGAGCCTTTGCAGTGAGGGCTATCTGAAAACGGCTGTGGTGCTGAAGTTGCCTGTGAATGTGGAGTTGGTGGCATGTGAAACCCGCATGTGGAGCATTCGTTTGTGTGGGATGCTAACCAAGCTTCATTTCAGTCCTAGGCACTCAAAGGGCACTAAGCATAGAGTGTGAAAACTGAGTTTCTTTGAGAGCTGCTTGGAAGCCTGATGGTGTGTGAAGTTAGTGAGCCAAATGGAGTTGTTTTCCCACAAGAACCACTCGGCTGATCCTTCTTCAATATGCCCTTCACCAACATGCAGTGTTTCCTTGATTGAATTAGCTCTCACACCAATATTTGCGTCTAGAGCCTTTGCATTGAGGGCTATCTGAAAACGGCAGTGGCGCTGAAGTTGCCTGTGAATGTGGAGTTGGTGGCATGTGAAACCCGCATGTGGAGCATTCGTTTGTGTGGGATGCTCTCCAAGCTTCATTTCAGTCCTAGGCACTCAAAGGGCACTAAGCATAGAGTGTGAAAACTGAGTTTCCTTGAGAGCTGCTTGGAAGCCTGATGGTGTGTGAAGTTAGTGAGCCAAATGAAGTTGTTCTCCCACAAGAACCACTCGGCTGATCCTTCTTCAATATGCCCTTCACCAACATGCAGTGTTTCCTTGATTGAATTAGCTCTCACACCAATATTTGCGTCTAGAGCCTTTGCATTGAGGGCTATCTGAAAACGGCTATGGCGCTGAAGTTGCCTGTGAATGTGGAGTTGGTGGCATGTGAAACCGGCATGTGGAGCATTCGTTTGTGTGGGATGCTAACCAAGCTTCATTTCAGTCCTAGGCACTCAAAGGGCACTAAGCATAGAGTGTGAAAACTGAGTTTCTTTGAGAGCTGCTTGGAAGCCTGATGGTGTGTGAAGTTAGTGAGCCAAATGGAGTTGTTCTCCCACAAGAACCACTCGGCTGATCCTTCTTCAATATGCCCTTCACCAACATGCAGTGTTTCCTTGATTGAATTAGCTCTCACACCAATATTTGCGTCTAGAGCCTTTGCATTGAGGGCTATCTGAAAACGGCTGTGTCGCTGAAGTTGCCTGTGAATGTGGAGTTGGTGGCATGTGAAACCCGCATGTGGAGCATTCGTTTGTGTGGGATGCTCTCCAAGCTTCATTTCAGTCCTAGGCACTCAAAGGGCACTAAGCATAGAGTGTGAAAACTGAGTTTCCTTGAGAGCTGCTTGGAAGCCTGATGGTGTGTGAAGTTAGTGAGCCAAATGGAGTTGTTCTCCCACAAAAAACCACTCGGCTGATCCTTCTTCAGTATGCCCTTCACCAACATGCAGTGTTTCCTTGATTGAATTAGCTCTCACACCAATATTGGCGTCTAGAGCCTTTGCATTGAGGGCTATCTGAAAACGGCTGTGGCGCTGAAGTTGCCTGTGAATGTGGAGTTGGTGGCATGTGAAACCCGCATGTGGAGCATTCGTTTGTGTGGGATGCTCTCCAAGCTTCATTTCAGTCCTAGGCACTCAAAGGGCACTAAGCATAGAGTGTGAAAACTGAGTTTCCTTGAGAGCTGCTTGGAAGCCTGATGGTGTGTGAGGTTAGTGAGCCAAATGGAGTTGTTCTCCCACAAGAACCACTCGGCTGATCCTTCTTCAATATGCCCTTCACCAACATGCAGTGTTTCCTTGATTGAATTAGCTCTCACACCAATATTTGCGTCTAGAGCCTTTGCATTGAGGGCTATCTGAAAACGGCTGTGGCGCTGAAGTTGCCTGTGAATGTGGAGTTGGTGGCATGTGAAACCCGCATGTGGAGCATTCGTTTGTGTGGGATGCTCACCAAGCTTCATTTCAGTCCTAGGCACACAAAGAGCACGAGGCATAGAGTGTGAAAACTGAGTTTCCTTGAGAGCTGCTTGGAAGCCTGATGGTGTGTGAAGTTAGTGAGCCAAATGGAGTTGTTCTCCCACAAGAACCACTCGGCTGATCCTTCTTCAATATGCCCTTCACCAACATGCAGTGTTTCCTTGATTGAATTAGCTCTCACACCAATATTTGCGTCTAGAGCCTTTGCATTGAGGGCTATCTGAAAACGGCTGTGTCGCTGAAGTTGCCTGTGAATGTGGAGTTGGTTGCATGTGAAACCCGCATGTGGAGCATTCGTTTGTGTGGGATGCTCTACCAGGTTCATTCCTAGATAATGCACTCAAAGGGCACTAAGCATAGAGTGTGAAAACTGAGTTTCCTTGAGAGCTGCTTGGAAGCCTGATGGTGTTTGAAGTTAGTGAGCCAAATGGAGTTGTTCTCCCACAAGAACCACTCGGCTGATCCTTCCTCAATATGCCCTTCACCAACATGCAGTGTTTCCTTGATTGAATTAGCTCTCACACCAATATTGGCGTCTAGAGCCTTTGCATTGAGGGCTATCTGAAAACGGCAGTGGCGCTGAAACTGCCTGTGAATGTGGAGTTGGTGTCATGTGAAACCCGCATGTGGAGCATTCGTTTGTGTGGGATGCTCACCAAGCTTCATTTCAGTCCTAGGAGCACAAAAAGCACTAAGCATAGAGTGTGAAAACTGAGTTTCCTTGAGAGCTGCTTGGAAGCCTGATGGTGTGTGAAGTTAGTGAGCCAAATGGAGTTGTTCTCCCACAAGAACCACTCGGCTGATCCTTCTTCAATATGCCCTTCACCAACATGCAGTGTTTCCTTGATTGAATTAGCTCTCACACCAATATTTGCGTCTAGAGCCTTTGCATTGAGGGCTATCTGAAAACGGCTGTGGCGCTGAAGTTGCCTGTGAATGTGGAGTTGGTGGCATGTGAAACCCGCATGTGGAGCATTCGTTTGTGTGGGATGCTCTACCAGGTTCATTCCTAGATAATGCACTCAAAGGGCACTAAGCATAGAGTGTGAAAACTGAGTTTCCTTGAGAGCTGCTTGGAAGCCTGATGGTGTGTGAAGTTAGTGAGCCAAATGGAGTTGTTCTCCCACAAGAACCACTCGGCTGATCCTTCTTCAATATGCCCTTCACCAACATGCAGTGTTTCCTTGATTGAATTAGCTCTCACACCAATATTGGCGTCTAGAGCCTTTGCATTGAGGGCTATCTGAAAACGGCTGTGGCGCTGAAGTTGCCTGTGAATGTGGAGTTGGTGGCATGTGAAACCCGCATGTGGAGCATTCGTTTGTGTGGGATGCTCTCCAAGCTTCATTTCAGTCCTAGGCACTCAAAGGGCACTAAGCATAGAGTGTGAAAACTGAGTTTCCTTGAGAGCTGCTTGGAAGCCTGATGGTGTGTGAAGTTAGTGAGCCAAATGGAGTAGTTCTCCCACAAGAACCACTCGGCTGATCCTTCTTCAATATGCCCTTCACCAACATGTAGTGTTTCCTTGATTGAATTAGCTCTCACACCAATATTTGCGTCTAGAGCCTTTGCATTGAGGGCTATCTGAATACGGCTGTGGCGCTGAAGTTGCCTGTGAATGTGGAGTTGGTGGCATGTGAAACCCGCATGTGGAGCATTCGTTTGTGTGGGATGCTCACCAAGCTTCATTTCAGTCCTAGGCACACAAAGAGCACTAAGCATAGAGTGTGAAAACTGAGTTTCCTTGAGAGCTGCTTGGAAGCCTGATGGTGTGTGAAGTTAGTGAGCCAAATGGAGTTGTTCTCCCACAAGAACCACTCGGCTGATCCTTCTTCAATATGCCCTTCACCAACATGCAGTGTTTCCTTGATTGAATTAGCTCTCACACCAATATTTGCGTCTAGAGCCTTTGCATTGAGGGCTATCTGAAAACGGCTGTGGCGCTGAAGTTGCCTGTGAATGTGGAGTTGGTTGCATGTGAAACCCGCATGTGGAGCATTCGTTTGTGTGGGATGCTCTACCAGGTTCATTCCTAGATAATGCACTCAAAGGGCACTAAGCATAGAGTGTGAAAACTGAGTTTCCTTGAGAGCTGCTTGGAAGCCTGATGGTGTTTGAAGTTAGTGAGCCAAATGGAGTTGTTCTCCCACAAGAACCACTCGGCTGATCCTTCCTCAATATGCCCTTCACCAACATGCAGTGTTTCCTTGATTGAATTAGCTCTCACACCAATATTGGCGTCTAGAGCCTTTGCATTGAGGGCTATCTGAAAACGGCTGTGGCGCTGAAACTGCCTGTGAATGTGGAGTTGGTGTCATGTGAAACCCGCATGTGGAGCATTCGTTTGTGTGGGATGCTCACCAAGCTTCATTTCAGTCCTAGGAACACAAAAAGCACTAAGCATAGAGTGTGAAAACTGAGTTTCCTTGAGAGCTGCTTGGAAGCCTGATGGTGTGTGAAGTTAGTGAGCCAAATGGAGTTGTTCTCCCACAAGAACCACTCGGCTGATCCTTCTTCAATATGCCCTTCACCAACATGCAGTGTTTCCTTGATTGAATTAGCTCTCACACCAATATTTGCGTCTAGAGCCTTTGCATTGAGGGCTATCTGAAAACGGCTGTGGCGCTGAAGTTGCCTGTGAATGTGGAGTTGGTGGCATGTGAAACCCGCAAGTGGAGCATTCGTTTGTGTGGGATGCTCTACCAGGTTCATTCCTAGATAATGCACTCAAAGGGCACTAAGCATAGAGTGTGAAAACTGAGTTTCCTTGAGAGCTGCTTGGAAGCCTGATGGTGTGTGAAGTTAGTGAGCCAAATGGAGTTGTTCTCCCACAAGAACCACTCGGCTGATCCTTCTTCAATATGCCCTTCACCAACATGCAGTGTTTCCTTGATTGAATTAGCTCTCACACCAATATTTGCATCTAGAGCCTTTGCATTGAGGGCTATCTGAAAACGGCTGTGGCGCTGAAGTTGCCTGTGAATGTGGAGTTGGTGGCATGTGAAACCCGCATGTGGAGCATTCGTTTGTGTGGGATGCTCTACCAGGTTCATTCCTAGATAATGCACTCAAAGGGCACTAAGCATAGAGTGTGAAAACTGAGTTTCCTTGAGAGCTGCTTGGAAGCCTGATGGTGTGTGAAGTTAGTGAGCCAAATGGAGTTGTTCTCCCACAAGAACCACTCGGCTGATCCTTCTTCAATATGCCCTTCACCAACATGCAGTGTTTCCTTGATTGAATTAGCTCTCACACCAATATTGGCGTCTAGAGCCTTTGCATTGAGGGCTATCTGAAAACGGCTGTGGCGCTGAAGTTGCCTGTCAATGTGGAGTTGGTGGCATGTGAAAACCGCAAGTGGAGCATTCGTTTATGTGGGATGCTCACCAAGCTTCATTTCAGTCCTAGGCACTCAAAGGGCACTAAGCATAGAGTGTGAAAACTGAGTTTCCTTGAGAGCTGCTTGGAAGCCTGATGGTGTGTGAAGTTAGTGAGCCAAATGGAGTTGTTCTCCCACAAGAACCACTCGGCTGATCCTTCTTCAATATGCCCTTCACCAACATGCAGTGTTTCCTTGATTGAATTAGCTCTCACACCAATATTTGCGTCTAGAGCCTTTGCATTGAGGGCTATCTGAAAACGGCTGTGACGCTGAACTTGCCTGTGAATGTGGAGTTGGTGGCATGTGAAACCCGCATGTGGAGCATTCGTTTGTGTGGGATGCTCTACCATGATTATTCCTAGATAATGCACTCAAAGGGCACTAAGCATAGAGTGTGAAAACTGAGTTTCCTTGAGAGCTGCTTGGAAGCCTGATGGTGTGTGAAGTTAGTGAGCCAAATGGAGTAGTTCTCCCATAAGAACCACTCGGCTGATCCTTCTTCAATATGCCATTCACCAACATGCAGTGTTTCCTTGATTGAATTAGCTCTCACACCAATATTTGCGTCTAGAGCCTTTGCATTGAGGGCTATCTGAAAACGGCTGTGGCGCTGAAGTTGCCTGTGAATGTGGAGTTGGTGGCATGTGAAACCCGCATGTGGAGCATTCGTTTGTGTGGGATGCTCACCAAGCTTCATTTCAGTCCTAGGCACACAAAGAGCACGAAGCATAGAGTGTGAAAACTGAGTTTCCTTGAGAGCTGCTTGGAAGCCTGATGGTGTGTGAAGTTAGTGAGCCAAATGGAGTTGTTCTCCCACAAGAACCACTCGGCTGATCCTTCTTCAATATGCCCTTCACCAACATGCAGTGTTTCCTTGATTGAATTAGCTCTCACACCAATATTGGCGTCTAGAGCCTTTGCATTGAGGGCTATCTGAAAACGGCTGTGGCGCTGAAGTTGCCTGTGAATGTGGAGTTGGTGGCATGTGAAACCCGCATGTGGAGCATTCGTTTGTGTGGGATGCTCTACCAGGTTCATTTCAGTCCTAGCCATACAAAGGGCACTAAGCATAGAGTGTGAAAACTGAGTTTCCTTGAGAGCTGCTTGGAAGCCTGATGGTGTGTGAAGTTAGTGAGCCAAATGGAGTTGTTCTCCCACAAGAACCACTCGGCTGATCCTTCTTCAATATGCCCTTCACCAACATGCAGTGTTTCCTTGATTGAATTAGCTCTCACACCAATATTGGCGTCTAGAGCCTTTGCATTGAGGGCTATCTGAAAACGGCTGTGGCGCTGAAGTTGCCTGTGAATGTGGAGTTGGTGGCATGTGAAACCCGCAAGTGGAGCATTCGTTTATGTGGGATGCTCACCAAGCTTCATTTCAGTCCTAGGCACTCAAAGGGCACTAAGCATAGAGTGTGAAAACTGAGTTTCCTTGAGAGCTGCTTGGAAGCCTGATGGTGTGTGAAGTTAGTGAGCCAAATGGAGTTGTTCTCCCACAAGAACCACTCGGCTGATCCTTCTTCAATATGCCCTTCACCAACATGCAGTGTTTCCTTGATTGAATTAGCTCTCACACCAATATTTGCGTCTAGAGCCTTTGCATTGAGGGCTATCTGAAAACGGCTGTGGCGCTGAAGTTGCCTGTGAATGTGGAGTTGGTGGCATGTGAAACCCGCATGTGGAGCATTCGTTTGTGTGGGATGCTCTCCAAGCTTCATTTCAGTGCTAGGCACTCAAAGGGCACTAAGCATAGAGTGTGAAAACTGAGTTTCCTTGAGAGCTGCTTGGAAGCCTGATGGTGTGTGAAGTTAGTGAGCCAAATGGAGTTGTTCTCCCACAAGAACCACTCGGCTGATCCTTCTTCAGTATGCCCTTCACCAACATGCAGTGTTTCCTTGATTGAATTAGCTCTCACAACAATATTTGCATCTAGAGCCTTTGCATTGAGGGCTGTCTGAAAACGGCTGTGGCGCTGAAGTTGCCTGTGAATGTGGAGTTGGTGGCATGTGAAACCCGCATGTGGAGCATTCGTTTGTGTGGGATGCTCTACCAGGTTCATTCCTAGATAATGCACTCAAAAGGCACTAAGCATAGAGTGTGAAAACTGAGTTTCCTTGAGAGCTGCTTGGAAGCCTGATGGTGTGTGAAGTTAGTGAGCCAAATGGAGTTGTTCTCCCACAAGAACCACTCGGCTGATCCTTCTTCAATATGCCCTTCACCAACATGCAGTGTTTCCTTGATTGAATTAGCTCTCACACCAATATTTGCGTCTAGAGCCTTTGCATTGAGGGCTATCTGAAAACGGCTGTGGCGCTGAAGTTGCCTGTGAATGTGGAGTTGGTGTCATGTGAAACCCGCATGTGGAGCATTCGTTTGTGTGGGATGCTCTCCAAGCTTCATTTCAGTCCCAGGCACTCAAAGGGCACTAAGCATAGAGTGTGAAAACTGAGTTTCCTTGAGAGCTGCTTGGAAGCCTGATGGTGTGTGAAGTTAGTGAGCCAAATGGAGTTGTTCTCCCACAAGAACCACTCGGCTGATCCTTCTTCAATATGCCCTTCACCAACATGCAGTGTTTCCTTGATTGAATTAGCTCTCACACCAATATTTGCGTCTAGAGCCTTTGCATTGAGGGCTATCTGAAAACGGCTGTGGCGCTGAAGTTGCCTGTGAATGTGGAGTTGGTGGCATGTGAAACCCGCATGTGGAGCATTCGTTTGTGTGGGATGCTCTACCAGGTTCATTCCTAGATAATGCACTCAAAGGGCACTAAGCATAGAGTGTGAAAACTGAGTTTCCTTGAGAGCTGCTTGGAAGCCTGATGGTGTGTGAGGTTAGTGAGCCAAATGGAGTTGTTCTCCCACAAGAACCACTCGGCTGATCCTTCTTCAATATGCCCTTCACCAACATGCAGTGTTTCCTTGATTGAATTAGCTCTCACACCAATATTGGCGTCTAGAGCCTTTGCATTGAGGGCTATCTGAAAACGGCTGTGGCACTGAAGTTGCCTGTGAATGTGGAGTTGGTGTCATGTGAAACCCGCATGTGGAGCATTCGTTTGTGTGGGATGCTCTACCAGGTTCATTCCTAGATAATGCACTCAAAGGGCACTAAGCATAGAGTGTGAAAACTGAGTTTCCTTGAGAGCTGCTTGGAAGCCTGATGGTGTGTGAAGTTATTGAGCCAAATGGAGTTGTTCTTCCACAAGAACCACTCGGCTGATCCTTCTTCAATATGCCCTTCACCAACATGCAGTGTTTCCTTGATTGAATTAGCTCTCACACCAATATTTGCGTCTAGAGCCTTTGCATTGAGGGCTATCTGAAAACGGCTGTGGCGCTGAAGTTGCCTGTGAATGTGGAGTTGGTGTCATGTGAAACCCGCATGTGGAGCATTCGTTTGTGTGGGATGCTCTCCAAGCTTCATTTCAGTCCTAGGCACTCAAAGGGCACTAAGCATAGAGTGTGAAAACTGAGTTTCCTTGAGAGCTGCTTGGAAGCCTGATGGTGTGTGAGGTTAGTGAGCCAAATGGAGTTGTTCTCCCACAAGAACCACTCGGCTGATCCTTCTTCAATATGCCCTTCACCAACATGCAGTGTTTCCTTGATTGAATTAGCTCTCACACCAATATTTGCGTCTAGAGCCTTTGCATTGAGGGCTATCTGAAAACGGCTGTGGCGCTGAAGTTGCCTGTGAATGTGGAGTTGGTGGCATGTGAAACCCGCATGTGGAGCATTCGTTTGTGTGGGATGCTCTACCAGGTTCATTCCTAGATAATGCACTCAAAGGGCACTAAGCATAGAGTGTGAAAACTGAGTTTCCTTGAGAGCTGCTTGGAAGCCTGATGGTGTGTGAAGTTAGTGAGCCAAATGGAGTTGTTCTCCCACAAGAACCACTCGGCTGATCCTTCTTCAATATGCCCTTCACCAACATGCACTGTTTCCTTGATTGAATTAGCTCTCACACCAATATTGGCGTCTAGAGCCTTTACATTGAGGGCTATCTGAAAACGGCTGTGGCGCTGAAGTTGCCTGTGAATGTGGAGTTGGTGGCATGTGAAACCCGCATGTGGAGCATTCGTTTGTGTGGGATGCTCTACCAGGTTCATTCCTAGATAATGCACTCAAAGGGCACTAAGCATAGAGTGTGAAAACTGAGTTTCCTTGAGAGCTGCTTGGAAGCCTGATGGTGTGTGAGGTTAGTGAGCCAAATGGAGTTGTTCTCCCACAAGAACCACTCGGCTGATCCTTCTTCAATATGCCCTTCACCAACATGCAGTGTTTCCTTGATTGAATTAGCTCTCACACCAATATTGGCGTCTAGAGCCTTTGCATTGAGGGCTATCTGAAAACGGCTGTGGCGCTGAAGTTGCCTGTGAATGTGGAGTTGGTGGCATGTGAAACCCGCATGTGGAGCATTCGTTTGTGTGGGATGCTAACCAAGCTTCATTTCAGTCCTAGGCACTCAAAGGGGCACTAAGCATAGAGTGTGAAAACTGAGTTTCCTTGAGAGCTGCTTGGAAGCCTGATGGTGTGTGAAGTTAGTGAGCCAAATGGAGTTGTTCTCCCACAAGAACCACTCGGCTGATCCTTCTTCAATATGCCCTTCACCAACATGCAGTGTTTCCTTGATTGAATTAGCTCTCACACCAATATTTGCGTCTAGAGCCTTTGCATTGAGGGCTATCTGAAAACGGCTGTGGCGCTGAAGTTGCCTGTGAATGTGGAGTTGGTGTCATGTGAAACCCGCATGTGGAGCATTCGTTTGTGTGGGATGCTCTACCAGGTTCATTCCTAGATAATGCACTCAAAGGGCACTAAGCATAGAGTGTGAAAACTGAGTTTCCTTGACAGCTGCTTGGAAGCCTGATGGTGTGTGAAGTTAGTGAGCCAAATGGAGTAGTTCTCCCACAAGAACCACTCGGCTGATCCTTCTTCAATATGCCCTTCACCAACATGCAGTGTTTCCTTGATTGAATTAGCTCTCACACCAATATTGGCGTCTAGAGCCTTTGCATTGAGGGCTATCTGAAAACGGCTGTGGCGCTGAAGTTGCCTGTGAATGTGGAGTTGGTGGCATGTGAAACCCGCATGTGGAGCATTCGTTTGTGTGAGATGCTCTACCAGGTTCATTCCTAGGTAATGCACTCAAAGGGCACTAAGCATAGAGTGTGAAAACTGAGTTTCCTTGAGAGCTGCTTGGAAGCCTGATGGTGTGTGAAGTTAGTGAGCCAAATGGAGTTGTTCTCCCACAAGAACCACTCGGCTGATCCTTCTTCAATATGCCCTTCACCAACATGCAGTGTTTCCTTGATTGAATTAGCTCTCACACCAATATTTGCGTCTAGAGCCTTTGCAGTGAGGGCTATCTGAAAACGGCTGTGGTGCTGAAGTTGCCTGTGAATGTGGAGTTGGTGGCATGTGAAACCCGCATGTGGAGCATTCGTTTGTGTGGGATGCTAACCAAGCTTCATTTCAGTCCTAGGCACTCAAAGGGCACTAAGCATAGAGTGTGAAAACTGAGTTTCTTTGAGAGCTGCTTGGAAGCCTGATGGTGTGTGAAGTTAGTGAGCCAAATGGAGTTGTTTTCCCACAAGAACCACTCGGCTGATCCTTCTTCAATATGCCCTTCACCAACATGCAGTGTTTCCTTGATTGAATTAGCTCTCACACCAATATTTGCGTCTAGAGCCTTTGCATTGAGGGCTATCTGAAAACGGCAGTGGCGCTGAAGTTGCCTGTGAATGTGGAGTTGGTGGCATGTGAAACCCGCATGTGGAGCATTCGTTTGTGTGGGATGCTCTCCAAGCTTCATTTCAGTCCTAGGCACTCAAAGGGCACTAAGCATAGAGTGTGAAAACTGAGTTTCCTTGAGAGCTGCTTGGAAGCCTGATGGTGTGTGAAGTTAGTGAGCCAAATGGAGTTGTTCTCCCACAAGAACCACTCGGCTGATCCTTCTTCAATATGCCCTTCACCAACATGCAGTGTTTCCTTGATTGAATTAGCTCTCACACCAATATTTGCGTCTAGAGCCTTTGCATTGAGGGCTATCTGAAAACGGCTATGGCGCTGAAGTTGCCTGTGAATGTGGAGTTGGTGGCATGTGAAACCGGCATGTGGAGCATTCGTTTGTGTGGGATGCTAACCAAGCTTCATTTCAGTCCTAGGCACTCAAAGGGCACTAAGCATAGAGTGTGAAAACTGAGTTTCTTTGAGAGCTGCTTGGAAGCCTGATGGTGTGTGAAGTTAGTGAGCCAAATGGAGTTGTTCTCCCACAAGAACCACTCGGCTGATCCTTCTTCAATATGCCCTTCACCAACATGCAGTGTTTCCTTGATTGAATTAGCTCTCACACCAATATTTGCGTCTAGAGCCTTTGCATTGAGGGCTATCTGAAAACGGCTGTGTCGCTGAAGTTGCCTGTGAATGTGGAGTTGGTGGCATGTGAAACCCGCATGTGGAGCATTCGTTTGTGTGGGATGCTCTCCAAGCTTCATTTCAGTCCTAGGCACTCAAAGGGCACTAAGCATAGAGTGTGAAAACTGAGTTTCCTTGAGAGCTGCTTGGAAGCCTGATGGTGTGTGAAGTTAGTGAGCCAAATGGAGTTGTTCTCCCACAAAAAACCACTCGGCTGATCCTTCTTCAGTATGCCCTTCACCAACATGCAGTGTTTCCTTGATTGAATTAGCTCTCACACCAATATTGGCGTCTAGAGCCTTTGCATTGAGGACTATCTGAAAACGGCTGTGGCGCTGAAGTTGCCTGTGAATGTGGAGTTGGTGGCATGTGAAACCCGCATGTGGAGCATTCGTTTGTGTGGGATGCTGACCAAGCTTCATTTCAGTCCTAGGCACTCAAAGGGCACTAAGCATAGAGTGTGAAAACTGAGTTTCCTTGAGAGCTGCTTGGAAGCCTGATGGTGTGTGAGGTTAGTGAGCCAAATGGAGTTGTTCTCCCACAAGAACCACTCGGCTGATCCTTCTTCAATATGCCCTTCACCAACATGCAGTGTTTCCTTGATTGAATTAGCTCTCACACCAATATTTGCGTCTAGAGCCTTTGCATTGAGGGCTATCTGAAAACGGCTGTGGCGCTGAAGTTGCCTGTGAATGTGGAGTTGGTGGCATGTGAAACCCGCATGTGGAGCATTCGTTTGTGTGGGATGCTCTACCACGTTCATTCCTAGATAATGCACTCAAAGGGCACTAAGCATAGAGTGTGAAAACTGAGTTTCCTTGAGAGCTGCTTGGAAGCCTGATGGTGTGTGAGGTTAGTGAGCCAAATGGAGTTGTTCTTCCACAAGAACCACTCGGCTGATCCTTCTTCAATATGCCCTTCACCAACATGCAGTGTTTCCTTGATTGAATTAGCTCTCACACCAATATTTGCGTCTAGAGCCTTTGCATTGAGGGCTATCTGAAAACGGCTGTGGCGCTGAAGTTGCCTGTGAATGTGGAGTTGGTGGCATGTGAAACCGCATGTGGAGCATTCGTTTGTGTGGGATGCTAACCAAGCTTCATTTCAGTCCTAGGCACTCAAAGGGCACTAAGCATAGAGTGTGAAAACTGAGTTTCCTTGAGAGCTGCTTGGAAGCCTGATGGTGTGTGAAGTTAGTGAGCCAAATGGAGTTGTTCTCCCACAAGAACCACTCGGCTGATCCTTCTTCAATATGCCCTTCACCAACATGCAGTGTTTCCTTGATTGAATTAGCTCTCACACCAATATTTGCGTCTAGAGCCTTTGCATTGAGGGCTATCTGAAAACGGCTGTGGTGCTGAAGTTGCCTGTGAATGTGGAGTTGGTGGCATGTGAAACCCGCATGTGGAGCATTCGTTTGTGTGGGATGCTCTACCAGGTTCATTCCTAGATAATGCACTCAAAGGGCACTAAGCATAGAGTGTGAAAACTGAGTTTCCTTGAGAGCTGCTTGGAAGCCTGATGGTGTGTGAAGTTAGTGAGCCAAATGGAGTTGTTCTCCCACAAGAACCACTCGGCTGATCCTTCTTCAATATGCCCTTCACCAACATGCAGTGTTTCCTTGATTGAATTAGCTCTCACAACAATATTTGCATCTAGAGCCTTTGCATTGAGGGCTATCTGAAAACGGCTGTGGCGCTGAAGTTGCCTGTGAATGTGGAGTTGGTGGCATGTGAAACCCGCATGTGGAGCATTCGTTTGTGTGGGATGCTAACCAAGCTTCATTTCAGTCCTAGGCACTCAAAGGGCACTAAGCATAGAGTGTGAAAACTGAGTTTCTTTGAGAGCTGCTTGGAAGCCTGATGGTGTGTGAAGTTAGTGAGCCAAATGGAGTTGTTCTCCCACAAGAACCACTCGGCTGATCCTTCTTCAATATGCCCTTCACCAACATGCAGTGTTTCCTTGATTGAATTAGCTCTCACACCAATATTTGCATCTAGAGCCTTTGCATTGAGGGCTATCTGAAAACGGCTGTGGCGCTGAAGTTGCCTGTGAATGTGGAGTTGGTGGCATGTGAAACCCGCATGTGGAGCATTCGTTTGTGTGGGATGCTCTACCAGGTTCATTCCTAGATAATGCATTCAATGGGCACTAAACATAGTGTGTGAAAACTGAGTTTCCTTGAGAGCTGCTTGGAAGCCTGATGGTGTGTGAAGTTAGTGAGCCAAATGGAGTTGTTCTCCCACAAGAACCACTCGGCTGATCCTTCTTCAATATGCCCTTCACCA